>NC_056761.1:24916444-25036444 GCF_018687715.1 Carya illinoinensis
ACTCGATTCATCAAATCCATGAAAGCGGCAGGGGCATTAGCTAACCCAAACGGCATGACCTTAAATTCATAATGCCCGTACCTCGATCTGAAAGCAGTTTTAGGCACATCCTTGTCTCTGATCCTCAGCTGGTAGTATCCCGACCTCAAATCAATCTTCGAGAACACGACTGCTCCTTGAAGCTGATCAAATAAATCGTCGATCCACGGGAGAGGATATTTATTTTTTGATGGTCACCTTGTTTAATTCCCGATAATTTATGCACATATGGAGGGTTCCATCTTTCTTTTTAACGAACAACACTGGCACACCCCACGACGAAGTACTAGGCTGAATAAATCCCTTATCTACCAGCTCTTGCAACTGAGTCTTCAGCTCTTTTAATTCAGCTGGTGCCATGCGATAAGGAGCTTTATGTACAGGAGCCGCTCCAGGTTCCAAGTCTATAACAAACTCCATTTCCCGAACAGGGGGTAGTCCAGGCAAGTCATCCACAAACACATCAGAAAATTCTTCCACAACTGGAATGTCTACCAAAGACTTCTCCTCGGACGGCGTGAACACCATCTGAACTAAGAATGCATCCGCTCCCCATGCAATTTCTCTTCTTGCTTGAATTGCCGATATAATTACCGGTTTTTCTTTTAACTTACTCACTGTAAATTCTAGACAATCACCATCTGGAAGCTGAAAGGTAATTACCCGACTTCTGCAATTAATACTCGCAGAATATCGGTATAGCCAATCCATCCCGAGGATGATATCAAAACCCAACAGCTTAAACACAACCAAATCAGCATCCAAAAACCTTCCATCAAAATTTAACGGGCATCCCAACGCAACCTTGGAGCACCATACCATTTCACCATCGGGTAAAGCCACCACCAATGACTTTGGCAAAGGTTCCGTGACCAAATTACACATCCGCGCAAACGTGGAAGATACAAATGACTGTGAAGCACCAGAATCAAACAAAGTGCAAGCATAAAACTCATACAAACGGACTCTCCCTGAACCAAACACACAACCCATGAAATCCAAAAAAAAAAAAAAACAAAAAAGAAACCAAATACACCAAAATTAAATCCAACATAAAATCAAATTAATCCATACCTGTAATTACTCTAGCATCATGGGTCGCTGATGCCTCATCATCCACATCTCCGGGTGTGACAGCATAAACCTGGGCTTGCACTGCTTGCCTTGGATTTGTTCTTCCACCGCGTTTACCTCCACGGCTTCCTTGAGCTGCTCTTGGACATTCTCGGGCAAAGTGACCCTGCTGGCCACAATTATAACATCGAGCCCCACCAGAAGGGCACTCACCCACATGGGCTCTATTACAAACTCTACAAATAGGCACACGTCCTCCCATGCGAACACCTGAGGATGCTTGCAGTCGAGTTCCGGTCCGCTGAACAAATTTCTGAGGCGAACCCGAGCTGCTTCCTTCACCAGAAAAACTTCGCCTCTTATGACCTGGAGGGGAGCCCATACTCAAATTATTTTCTCGCTCCACAAGGGTGGCCATATCCACTAATTCCTGAAAAGTGAATATCCGATGGCTGACCACCATACGGCGTATATCAGGGCGTAGTCCCTCCTGAAAAGATCAGCTCACATCTCCTCTGTGGCGATAAGGTGGGGAGCAAATCGCTCAAGTTCTATAAACCTTCGGGCGTACTGTTCCACTGTCATGCCTTCTTGAATCAAATTTGAGAACTCTCTTGCCTTTTGCTTCCTTACCGATGCGGGAAAGAAGCGGTCATTAAATTCTTTCTTGAAGCGCTGCCAGGTTACAGCGGCGAATGATCCCAACTCTGCTTCTAACATCACCCTCTTGGTATCCCACCAATCAAAAGCGGTGCCTTGCAACAGATAGCTGGCGTAGAGTACCTGTTGTGCCTCAGTGCAACTACACACCTCAAAAGTTCTTTCCAGGTCTTTGCTCCACTTTCCAGCTTGAAGCGGATCCTCTTCTCCAGTGAAGTGTGGGGTCCTATGCGCCAGAAAGCGCTCATAGGTGCATCTGGCTTGCACCATGCTGCTAGATCCTCCCGGGTAAAGCCAAGGCCCTCCCTGATATGGCCAAGGATGTCCAGGTTGCGGCCAAAGTCCTTCTTGTTGCTGACAAGGCCCTCCTTGTGGCGGCCAGGGACCCCCTTGTTGTGGCCAAGGTCCCTCTGGTTGTGGCCAAGACCCCCTGGTTGTGGCCAAGGCCCTGTCTGTTGTGGCCTAAAATTTTGCTGCATAAACTCCGTCATCTGCCGTATGGCTTGGGCTATGGAGTCATCTCTTGATGTATTGTCTCGTGGCTCCTGAGTAGATTTCTTTGGCCTCCCCATTTTCCTATCACCACAACCTTTGACCCCCTTTCAGAAAACAAAAACAAATAAAACCAACAACAAACAAAAACAGAACCAAAGACCAACACCACATCACACAAAACAAAAGAAACCAACTTGCAAAAACATAACTAAATAAATAAAAACAAACAAACAAGTTCAAACAAATAAAACAAAGAAAACAATTTAAATAACTTTACTTAACATAATTAAAACACAACCTTAAAACATTCTGGTACTACCTACAGGACATGTGGTTTTTACCCAGAGCCAAACCGCTCTGATACCACCTGTGACGCCCCCAAATCCCCATGCACGGACACGGGAAAATCGAGACGTCCGGATGATGACATCACGGGTCATCACCCTATCGACGTGTGCCAAGTGTGTGAAAAAGCGACGAATGTGCACGAGAAATACGCAGCGAAAAGTCAGTCAATAACTAAGTACCAGAATTTTTCTTGTTTAATACAAAACTATTCAAAACATACATAAATAAATATTACAAGATACAAATATAATTTTAAACTAAAAAAAAGGGATAACATCAGCACCCCGGCGGAGCCGCATCCTCGGGCTCAGCCTCCTCCTCCTCATCCTCGATCTCTGCACCAAAATCTACGGTACCAAAAATGCTGCCGCTGGTAAGTAAACTCCAAACACCACTAGATAAAAACAATAAAACTCAAACAATATGCATGAATAAAAACCAATGCACATGCGCCATAAAACATGATTTTTACACGCACGCCAAAAACCCATTTGGCCCACAAAAACATATCTTTAAAACCAAGTCTCGCCATTATCCCAGATAATGGCCCAAACCACAATTTTCTCAGAAAATGGATCAAAAGCCTCGAAAACCAACATCGCCATTTTCCCAGAAAATGGTCCACATCTGAAAACCATAAAAACAATCCGGTTATGCATGCACCATGATCTCCCCTAGGGATCACCCGCATACCCTGGCTCTGTGCCACATCGCAGGTAACGACTACGTATGTACCACCTAAACGAGCGATGCCCAGACTCGCGCCTCGCGCGTACCTGGCCAGGCCATCCTCTAGTCCCCGCCACTCTAGGGACCACGGAGTCGACACAACAACGTTACCGTATCGTGCGATCCGGTCGTCGCCCTGCGACAACCCAGGGGATGTCACTCAGTTTTATCCACTCCCGAGTGACCAGAGGAGCTCCACCGAGATAATAACCCATCCCGGCTTGGGCTCGTGAGACACACGCACCCAAAAACCATTTACGCCAATAAAACGAGATTTTCTCGATTAAAATAAAATGCACAAATATGCAATATGCAACGCACGCCTCATGGCACGAATAACCAACCAAATCACAAACAAACATAACCAAGCACTCCGTCCTCAATCCATCTGACCCCCGAACTCCTTGGACTCAGTCCGGAATCAGCCAACCAACAACAATTAATTATTGAGAGAGTAAAATATATTTAAATCTAAAAGTAGGGTTTGGAAAATACTTACAGCGCTATACGGTAATTTTAGAAAGCTTGTGGCATTGCAAACGGCGGAAGGAAAGCAACGTAACAGTGAAAATTCACTGTGGCCCTGGGTTGTAAAATACCCACTTTTGAACGGGGGCAAACCAAGGCTTGGGATTGATAGGGAATGGTCTAAGGATGATTATGAAGTTAGTGGAAGTGAAGTTTGGCCGTGGGTGGCGGCAAAAACGGTGGTTGATGGCCGGATTTCCCAAAATGGAAAGCTAGCTCGTGGGAGCTGTTCCGGTGGCTATTAGATGCTGGAAATGGGTGGGTTAGGATGGCAAGGAACCGGTGATGAAGTGGTGAAGAGGTGGTGGCCGGAGGTGGAGCGACGGCGGCGGATTGGGGCAAAAACCGTGGGGCTTGTGGGGCGTTTTCCGGCCAAACGTGTGATGACCCGCTTTTGCGTGTATTTTCACTGAAGGGTTGTTTTTATTTTAAATAATATATTAGTTTATTTATTTTAATTTATTGTGTTTTAAAATTTGTTTTTAATTTATTTGAGGTGGTGTTTAATTTATTTTAGTCGTTTTACGGTTTTTAATCTCGTTTCGGATGATTTGTTTTGTTTTCCCGGAGTGAGAATTGGACCTCATTTCTTTCCTATATCTCTTTTTCCCTTTTTCTTTTTTTCCTTTTTTCTCTTTTCTTTATTTCTTCTTTCTTTTTCTTTTTCTTTTTTTTTTCTTTCTTTTCTTTTTTCTTCTTCCTTCCTCTCCCGTGCGCTCTCTCTCTCTCTCTCTCTCTCTCCCTCTCCTCTCCCACGCCGTAACCCAGCTCAGCCCCTCGACCTGCCACCGTTCGGCCACCGTGCGGCACACCGCCCCCACCGGTCGAAGCCTCTCCCTCCGGCGCACCACCCCACCAAATCCCAGCCCCATCCGGCCGGCCGTTTGGCCGGAAAACGCCCTTGAAGCCCCACAGATTTTGCCCCGATCCGCGGCCTCGCTCCACCTCCGGCCACCACTTCTTTACCACTTCATCACCGGTTCCTTGCCGTCCTAACCCACCCACTTTCGGCCCCTAATAGCCACCGGAACAGCTCCCACGAGCTAGCTTTCCATTTTGGGAAATCCGGCCTCCCTCCACAATTTCTCCGCCACCCACGGCCAACCACCACTTCCAATAGCTTCATAATCATCATTAGACCATTCCCTATCAATCCCAAGCCCTGGTTTGTCCCCGTTCAAAAGTGGGTATTTTACAGCCCATGGCCACAGTGAATTTTCACTGTTACGTTGCTTTTTCTCCGCCGTTTGCAACGCCGCAAGCTTTCTAAAAATACCATATAGCGCTGTAAGTATTTTCCAAACCCTATTTTCAGATTTAAATATATATGGCTCATTCAATAATTTTATATGTTGGTTGGTTGATTCCGGACTGATTCCGAGGAGTTCGGGGGTCGGATGGCTGGAGGATGGAGTTGCTTGTTTTATTGATTTATGTTGGTTGGTTATTTTTGTGCATTGATATTGCATTTACATGGTGCATGCACGTGTGCTTTTATTTAATTGAAAAAAGCCTGTTTATTGGCGTAAGTGGACTTACGGGTATGTGTGTATCACGACCCTAAGCCGGGATGGGGTATTATCTCGGTGAAGTTCCTTTGGTCACTCGGGAGCGGAATAAACTGAGTGATGTCCCCTAGGTTGTTGCTGGGCGACGACGGGAGCGGGGGCTAGGGGATGCTTGGCTACGAACGCGCCGGGCACGGAACCGGGCATCACTCTACGCACCTACTCCGTGGCCCTTCGCTGGCGAGGGCTAGAGGATGCTTGGCTATGAATGCGCGGGGCGCGGAACTGGGCATCGCTCGTTAGGTGTCACATGCGTGGTGGTACTCTGCGGTGTGGCACTGGAGCCAGGGTGTGCGGATGACCCCTAGGGGAGGTCATGGTGCATACGGATAAACTGGATAATGGTTTGAGATGGATATGATTTTGGGCCAAATGGGTTTTTTTGGCGTGCGTGGAAAAATATGTTTTTATGGGTTTGCGCTTTGGCATCACTTCATGCATATTGTTTGAGTTCTATATACTTTTATCTGGTGGTGTTTGGATTTTATTTACCTGCGGTACCATTTTTAGTTCCGTAGATTTTGGTGTAGGATTCGAGGAGGAGGAGGAGGCTGAGCCCGAGGATGCGGCTCCGCCGGAGTTTTGAGTCGAAGTTATGCTTTATAGTTTGGTTTAAAACTATATTTGTGTTTTTGTAATATTTTGTTTATGTTGTTTTAAATAGCTTGTATTATGCTAAGAAAAATTCTGGTACTTAGTTGTGACTTTCGTTATCCGCTGCGTGTTTCTTCGTGCACATATGTTGCTTTTGCACACACTTGGCATTCGTCGATAGGGTGGTGACCCGGGTTGTCACCATCCGGACATCTCGATTTCCCCGTGTCCATGCGTGGGGATTTGGGGGCGTCACAAAACGGCTGGTCGGATGGGGCTGAGGTTTGGTGGGGTGGTGCGCCGGCAGGAGGGGGTTCGACTGGCGGGGGTGGTGTCGACCACGGTGGCCGGACGGTGGTGGGTCGGGGCTGAGCTGCAACTGGCGTGGGAGAGAGGAGAGAGAGAGACGAACGGGATGTGCGGGAAGAAGAAAAAGAAAAGGAAGAAGAAAAAGAAAAGAAAGAAAAAAGAGAAAAAGAAAAAAGAAAGAAAAGAGAAAAAGAGAAAAAGGAAAAAGGGAAAAGAAGAGATGTAGGAAGAAATAAGATCCAATTCTCACTTCGGACAACAAAACAAATCCGCCGAAAATGAGATTAAAAACTGCAAAACGACTAATTAAATAAAACACAACATCCAACAAATAAAAAAAAATTTTAAAACGCAATAATTTAAAATAAATAAAGCAATATATTAATTAAATTAAAAGCAACCATTCAGTGAAAATACACGCAAAAGCGGGTCATCACATTCATTCGTTTAAAATGTTACGAGGTGGAGTTTTTCTTTAAAAATGGTTTTCTTTCGTAAAACAGTTCCCCACATCTCGTTGCCTTTATTTAAGAGTCTTAGCATTCATCATTCTTTCTTAACACGCATACATTCTTTCTTATCACTTTCATTGACCATTGCACACTGTTACGCCATTGTGTCAGGGTTAACAGTGTTTTGGACCTTGATTTCGCCTGTGGCCACGGGTTAGGAATCCATTCCGTCAGGATGGCACTGTGTACTACCAGTACTACTTACCCGGCATTGCAATCTGCCCTGTTTAGTCCTTTGGTACCCATTCATACATTCATGTGGCCGTTATGTATTTTCATACATTAGAAGCATTCAGTCCTTTTATTCATTTCAGTCTTTTAGTCCTTTTCAGTTCTTTTAGTCCTTCAGTCCATTTATTCATAGTTTTTTTTTTTTTTAAAAAAAAGCATGAGCTTAAATATCACATTTCATGGCATCATTTAAAAGCATCATCTTCGCGTCCTTTAAAGCATCGCTTAAAGCATGAGGCGTCAGCCTCATATTTCATTTCGTGAAAATACATCCAATACTTACTACGTATAACATCAATTCACATGCATACACTTACATACTTGGGGTGCATAAAAAGGGTCTGTCAAGGAGGGCCGTTATATACTTATACTTGAAAGCTTTTACTTTGCATTCTTTCGTAAAGCATCTTTCGTGTCATTTCATAAAACATCGTAAAGGAAAAACATTTCGTTTTCATTTTCATTTATTTAGAAAACTCTAGAAGAATATGAATGTAATACTTACCTGGACTCCATGCCATACTCATTTCATGCAGTTCATTCATGTGCGTGTTAGATGACAACCTACATACATATGACTCACTCAAAAATGAGTAGCACTAATGCTATCCCAAGTGCAGGAGGATGTCGTGTAATAATTAGGAATAAATTCCTAGATCGTCTCCTCAGGAAAAGTTACTTAAAATTAAACTCGTTGAAGAATGTGAAAAACTTCACAAAGAGAAAATAAGAGGATGATATGTGCAATGGATGGAAGAGGTTACTAGTCATGGACTAGATTCATGTTTTTAGATTTTGATTGTCGGATTGGAATGTAAAGGACTAATAGATTAAACTCAGAAATTTAATTAAACTAAATCAAAAATTAAACTAAATTAGAAAGTAATTGACAAAACATGTACTGAAAATTGAAAAGCCTCAAAATCAATAATCTAGGGTTGATGGCTTGCAAAATTTCATATTGCAGATTTTACAAGTTCGCTCGAGCGGAGGCTTTTGGCCGCTCGAGCGAATTCAGGCAGATTCAAACGCTCGACTGCCGCTCGACAGGGAGCTCGAGCGAGTTGCTGAAAAACGAAGATCGCTCGAGCAGAGACATTGGCCGCTCGAGCGAAATCAGGTAGAGTTGAACGCTCGATGTGCGCTCGATAGGACGCTCGAGCGAAATCAGGCAGAGTCGAACGCTCGACGCGCGCTCGACACCCCGCTCGAGCGAACATCGTATTTTGACAGATTTTAGGTTTTCCGCCGTGGGACCATATAAAAGCCATTTTTCACTCTAGAGCCGCGAGTTTTGACTGGAGAACACTCTTTGGGAGAGAAAAACATAGCTAGAGGGATTCAAATCATTTGTTTTGGAGACGGAATTCCAATTTATTGCACGTACGTTGGATTCATACACGGGCACGGACGGGAGAAAAGCGTTGAATCGTTCCCTTGAGCTTTTGACGACGAGTTGAGGCTGCAAGGAGGATTTTTCAGTGTTTATTTTCTTCTTACCATCTTCTCAGAACAATTATGGTGAATTCGTTTATGTTGAATTCCATTTCTAGCATGAGCTAAATTTTCTTTATTCTAGGAAAACGATGTAACCTATTTCCGAACTATGCTTGTTTGTCCATGCTAATTTAATGCAATTCTCTCTTTGTTTATCTGATTTATTCTGAGTTTAATGCTTCTAATTAACTGGCCATTGATTAGATGATTATTAATCTTGTGATTTGCTATCGAAAGAGGGAATCATAGGGTAGATCTTGGATATTTCAGCATAGGTAAGTATAGAGATCGAAAGACTTGTATGAACCTGTGTAGTAATTAAATCATTGGTCTTATTGCGTTCTTGATTATTTAATTTGCATACTCTTGTGTGAATTGATAAACTAGAATCACTTCCAATTGACTATCGAAAGAGGCTTTTGGATGAATTAGAGATTTGCTAATAGACAAAAGAGGTTTAAGTTAAATTAGCTGGATGAGAAAAGCATAGTGAAGAATTATGGTGAAATCGATTTCCTAGAAGTTTTCTTCCCCATTGAATTTGATCTTTGAAATTCAGTTTTATTTTCTTTGCTTATTTCTCTTTGAGTTGATCTAAGTTTATTTGCAACTACAAAAACCTTAGCGATTCCTCTAGATAAAATTGAGATTAGTATAATTTTGGTATTTGGCAAGAGTAAGGTACCAATCCCTGAGGACGATACTCTACTTATTACTTTACTATAAAACTACGATACTGTGCACTTGCAGTTTTGCACCGGTCAAGGGTTCATCACAAATTCTCAAATTAAACCATAGCAATTGTAATCACTATTAAAATGAAAACTTAATGAAACAATAAAAATAAATAACATGAAATAAGTAAACAACAAATAAATTACCCAACTAAAACAAAAACAAAAGTTCTCTACCAAACCCTTCTTGCAATAAATTAAACTAGCACACTTAATCAAAAACTTCTAAAACAATTCCTTTATTTCATGAAACAAACTAGCATACTTGATTAAAAACTTCTAAAACAATTCTCTTGTTGCATGAAACCAACTAGCACACTTGAAAGAAATTAAGGTATTACAATTAATGAGATAAAATTCTAAAACAGTTCTTAATACTTAATACAAATTCTTAAAACAACAAAGCATTGTAGGCAAAAACAAAAACTGCCGAACACCAATCTATGTTTAAGTTAAAAGCAACTGCCGAACACCACTCTGCTGTTTTCCAGCTTAGACAAAAAAAGAAAGCAAAAATGAAAGAACAAACTAATGGTTCCAAGCTTAGCTAGGTTCTGCTGCTGCCGCTAGTCTTCTAAATGAAAAGAAAATAATTCAAAAACTTCCTTCTGCTGCTGCTGCTACCAGCTAATAAATAGCTGATCTCCAGCTGCTCCAGCTAACCGAATGAAAAAGAAAGAAAGGAAAAAAAAAAATAACTCTGCTGTTTCTGCCCTCGGTGCTGCATATGTGCATGTTGGTCTGCATGTGTCCGAATGGTTTGCATGTGCATTGTGTTCTGCATGAGTGTTGTCCGAGTGCTTTGCTGGTTTTGCACTTTTCTGCATGTGTGAGTCTTCTTCTCTTGCTGTAGTTGCTGCTGCACATGTGAGTTTTCTGCTTCAGCTGTCCAAAGGTTTGCATGTGTGAGTTGCTGTGGGTCCAGCTGTGTGCTGTCCGAATGAGGCTGGTCTGCTGTAACGTGCTGTATGCTTTCTGTTGTGTACATGTGTGCATGCATGTGTGAGTGCTGTCTGAAGGGTCTTCTTTCTTTTGCTGTATGTGTGAGTTTGTCTAGCGTGTGTGAGTGTCTTTGCTGCTGTGTTTGTCTGCAATGTCCAGGTTATGTGCTTCCCGTCCAGGTTGCTACACGTCCAGTTGCTCCAGCTAACCGAACGAAAAAGAAAGAAAAAAATAACTTTGCTGCTGCACGTTCAGGTTGCTGTCCATGTGGTCCGAATGAGTTTGTTTTGCTGCTGTACAACGTCTGCAACGTGCTGTGTCCGAATGATTTGCTGTCTGCATGTGTAAGTTGGTCCCATGCATGGTATCCGTGTGAGTTGGTTGCTGTGTGCTGTCCGAATGCAAAAGAGATTAACAGACAAATATTGCACACAAATCTTGCAGGCACCAGCTAGTATGAACTCGTTGACAGCTTCAAATATTAACTGACTCTTAGATTCTTTAATGTAGTAAACTAATGGAAACAAATCGAATAGAAGAGGTTGGAATGAGATTGAATACGAGGAAACCGGCAAACAAGAGCATGTTGAACTGTTCTTGTTGGTGGAAGTTGGAACGGTGCTGGATGAATCTGATCTGTTTTGGGGAGAAAAATAAAAAGAAATAAGACACAATTTGTAGCAAGAATTTAATGCCAAGGATGCCCTATGGTTATGGGTTGGCAAGAAGTGCTTCTATCTTTTGAAGATGGAAAGATAGCTCAAGAAACCTTATGAACATGAAGAACAAGGAGAACAATGGTACAAACACAAATGATAATAGAAAGCAAGAAAAATTATGGACTAGAATGCACAGTAATCAATAGTTGGTAGAATTCAAGCAGAAATTCATGCTTTTAATCAATTAAAATCACAACTTTGATTTATTCACTTTAACCATTTTTCCATTTAAAACCAATAATAATATCATGATAAATTTAAAATACATTGGTTTTAAATAGCTAAAATATGCAACATTTCAGCTCAATCAGCATACACAACCTTAATGTCATTCTCTATCTAGTACATAAGCAACTATACTAGAAATAGAACTACACTTCACTTAGAACACTCCATCTATCCCTATGTTCTTACGTGTCATTTACTATGCTAAAACCTTAGGAGTCCACTTACAGTCACTACCTCTGTCTTCTATGTCTTCCTTACTTACGTTTCCTCTTTTTGAGACCTACTTGGGTCACATTTTCCAAATTCAGCGTTCTACTTTGAGGTCTCATCGTTTAAAGTGAACCTTCATGATTCATCTTAGGGTTAAGAGACTAAGACCTTCATCTTACTCTCCTATTAACCATACTTTGAAGCATGACTCAGACCGACTAAGTCACGCATTCCAATTTTAGACTACATACTCATTACTAACTTCATGCATCCTAGCCCATACTAAATCCTCAATCCCATCCATATATGCCACATGACTTTAAGCCAACTTTAAGGCTTAAACATCATGCAACCATGCTTAGGACAGATTACCCATTATATATGGTAAATCCGTCTCGTACACATGTCTTACCAGATGCGCATGTACCTTACATTTTATCACCTAAGATCAACTTATAGTCCGTTGAACACTTCTTTGTATAAACAAGCTCCATACTCTAATACCAACTTCTATTTAAACTCGATCAGCAAGACCTTCCTACTTCCCAGCCCCTTTACAAGTTTATCTCAACACTTACACGACAAGACCCATTCATTCTATGCCTAGATCTCATCGCGTAGCTCAAGACTATCCTCAAGCTACATCATGACACTTGTCACTATGACAGGGTCATGTCACAACAAAATCAAAAAATTGTCCCACAGTTCCCGACACTACACAATACGCTCAACGCTACTTAACTACGCCATTCAAACCTTTGTGACCCGCCATCCGATGCATCACAACATTGCACAGAGTACACTCCACGTGAACTCTCTTCCATCCACACTATGCCATACACCATTATGATACACACCAGATGGTGCATCTCTACACTATATAGAGTATGCACCACGTGTATTCCCTTCACACTATGCCACACGGTGTATCGTTGCACTACATGGAGTACACACCACGTGTACTCCTTTCACACTACGCCACACCACATCACTACTACAGCACACACTTTACACCCACACTTCATAGCACAGTCCACAACACTACACAGCACACCCCACAACTACACCCAACACTTCACTACACAACGAACTCTACAATATTAACAACATAGTCCATAACCTATCAACTAACATCTAACATTTATAACAAGGGAGAGAGGATTATACCATTGACAGGATAACCCGTGTGTTGCTTGCTGCTCGTCACGGTCGAGGCATCGGAAGGGTCGTACGTGGTGGTTAAACCGCATACGATGGTTGTTTAGGCTATTAGAGGTGGCTATAGGTGTGGATCTGAGCGGGGAAATGTTTGGTTATGGTCTTAGAGTTGTGGCCTCTTGGTGGTGCCGAGGTGGCACAAGGTGGGTTTAAACATTTAACGGTGAGTTTTTAAACACTGATTTGAAAATGCGTAAACATTGATTTAACTTAAAATACTGAGAGGAATTAAGATAGATTATTATTTTATAAACTAAAGTTCATTAAAATAATATTCTTTCATCATGAATAAAATGATGAAGTCCTGTTAATTACTTTTAAGAGAATAAAACTATTTAATTTAATTAGAGTTTTTTAACATAAATTTAAATCTCATAATATTTTTAAATGACTAAAATTATTTAAATAAAATGATTTTTCACAATTATAATATTTTTGGAGCTCTTCAAAAATATTATAATTGTGTTATTTGAAATTAAGCCTCGTTCAATAACACTAAAAATCCCATATCAATATTTCTAGGACATTTAAAATATTCATAGACTTTAAAATACTGGGCTTGCTTTAAAAATCACTTGATATCTTTATAAACAAGCCATCAAGACTTGACACATAGAACAAGGCTTGTAACCATATGAGAAAGAAGGAACGTGATGTTGCAACAGGGGATAATTACTCAGAGGGTGATTTCTCACCATGTTTATATACACGTGTTTTATTTAAAGGGTGGTTCTTTGCCACAGTTATGAATACAAGCATTTTTGCCTAGATTGCATAATTGTTTAACCTATTTATGGTTTTGTTCATTGAAGTTGTAGACTTTGATGTTGAGGTACTTCAAAAGAGGTACCCGAGGAAGAAGGACCAACCTCGCCTGAGCAAGTAGAAAGGGAGGCTTGTCTTTGTTAATGCTTTTGTATTATTTTGGAGATGTATCATTTAGTTAGGCAACAAATTCTGTATTGGTTTGTTGTACTTGGATGTAGGAAATGAGCAAATGGTACTGTATAATATTATTTGGGAAGTGGCAGTGACATATGCATATTTGTCTTCTAATGAATTAACTTATGGTTAAGACCTTTGATACAAATAGTATTTAGTCTCTTAGTAAACATTTATTTATTTAGTTTCGATATAGATGTCTATTTACTTACACATGCACTTTCTTGTGAAAATTGCACGTCTATTCCTGATCTAACTAAAATCCTAGGTGTTGCCGATCAGTTGGCACCCTTGGCACTACAGATCCTTGTTAGTCCCTTTATTGAGGAGCGATACACCACATATGATCCGATGCCACGTGGGAGACCCTTCTTCAAGAAGGGACTACGGATTGGACTAAAGTCAAGCCATAAAAATATGCGTTTCTTATCCCATTAGTCTATCTCTATCATCCTATAGATGGATGGCTAAGACTGAAGGGATACCTGACGATCTTGCCTTATAAAAGGGATTGGATAAGGGATAAATCTCACTTTTGAGATCTTACACGTTGAAGTATCTTTGGAGTCGGAGTCTTCAAAGAGGCCAACAGAGGGAGCAATGTCAGCACTGTTGAAGTATTCTTAATATTGTTGAGGTAGGTTAGCTTCTAAGATAGTATTGGTCTTATGATGATCGAGGTGGAATGCTTTTGTATTGGTCTCACTTGATAGACGGGTTGAGATATTCTACTTGGGTGTATCCTTTGTGGTGTCTTCAAATCAGTTGACCAAGTAGAATATGCCTCGAGCCAGTCCAGTATATCTTGTGTGTAATGGACGACTTGAAACAAGTGAGTCAACTTGCACGTTGACTAGTTGAGAGATTCAACTTGCATGTCGAATGGTTAAGTGATTTTTTGCGGGATTTATATGATGATATATGGTGTGTGATGACCCGCTTTTAAGTGTATTTTCGCTGAAATAATTGTTTTTATTTTAATTAATATATCAGTTATTTTATTTTAATTTAATTGCGTTTTAAAAATTGGGTTTTAATTTAATTTAGTTTATTTGATGTTGTGTTTTATTTAGTTGTTTTGTGGTTTTTAATCTTTTGGCGGTTTGTTTCGTTTTCCCGGAGTGAGGACTGGACCTCATCTCTTTTCACATCTTTTTTCCTTTTTTCTCTTTTTCCTTTTTTCTTTTTCCCTTCTTTTCCTTTTTCCTTCTTTTTTTCTTTTTTTCTTTTTCTTTTTCTCTCTTCTCTCTCCCCGATTCGGACCCCCCCGTGCTCTCTCTCTCTCCTCCCTCTCCCTCACGCCGGCGTCACCTTCCCCAGCCCCTACCGCCGCCGTCCGGCCACCGTTCGGCCTCCCACCGGTCCCATTCTCTTCCTCTCCCTCCGGTGCACCACCCCTCCAAAACCCACCCCCAACCGGCCGGCCATTTGGCCGGAAAAAGCTTCCAAAGGGCGCATGGATTTCACTCCGATCCGCCGCCGTCGCTCCACCTCCGGCCACCATTTCTTCACCACTTCATCACCGGCCTCTTGCCGTCCTAACCCACCCATTTCCGGCCTCCAACGACCACCGGAGCAGCTCCCACGAGCTTGTTTTCCGATTTGCCATTTTCGGCCATTTCCGGCCATTCCGCCGCCACCCACGGCCGTCCGTCACTTCCAATAGCTTCACAACCATCTCTAGACCATTCCCTATCAATCCCGTGTCCTAGTTTGTCCCCGTTCAAAAGTGGGTTTTTCAGACCCACGGCCACAGTGAATTTTTACTGTGACGTTGCTGTTTTTCCGCCGTTTGCAACGCCGCTTGTTTTCTAAAATTGCCATATAGCGCTGTAAGTATTTTCCAAATCCTATTTTCAGATTTAAATATATATCGCTCATTCAATTTATTTATTGTTGTTGGTTGTTGATTCCGGACTGAGTCCGAGGAGTTTCGGGGGTCGGATGGATGGAGGACGGAGTTGTCTGTTTAATTGATTATGTTGGTTGGTTATTTTATTATGCATTGATTTGGCATTACATGGTGCATGCACGCGTGTTTGTGGATTTATGTGAAAAGCCTGTGTATTGGCGTAAGTGTATTGCGGGTGCGTGTGTATCACGAGCCCAAGCCGGGATGGGTTATTATCTCGGTGGAGCTCCTCTGGTCACTCGGGAGCGGAATAAACTGAGTGATGTCCCCTGAGTTGTCGAGAGAGATGACGGGAGCGGGGCTAGGGGATGCTTGGCTACGAACGCGCCGGGCGCGGAACCGGGCATCGCCCTACTCACCGACTCTGTGGCCCTTCGCTGGCGAGGGCTAGAGGATGCTTGGCTACGCACGCGCGGGGCGCGGAACTGGGCATCGCTCGTTAGGTGTCATATGCGTAGTGGTACTCTACGGTGTGACACTGGAGCCAGGGTGTGCGGATGACCCCTAGGGGAGGTCATGGTGCATACGGTTAAAATTGGATAATGGTTTATGAGGCCAAATGGGACTTTTGGCGTGGGCCAGATGGACTTCTGGCGAGATATTGGGCCGGATGGACTTCCGGCGAGATATTGGGCCAAATGGACTTTTGGCGGCCAAATGTGACTTTTGGCGTGTTTTTCGGAAAGGATGTATTTGTGGGCCAAAAAGGGTTTTTTTTGGCGTATGTGGAAAACTTGGGTTTTTGTGGGCTTTGTGCATTGGGCATGTTTCATACATCTTGTATGAGTTTTATGTGTTTTTATCTGGTAGTGTTTGGGTTTTACTTACCTGCGGTACCATTCGTGGTTCCGTAGCTTTTGGTGCAGAGTTTGAGGACGAAGAGGAGGAGGCTGAGCCCGAGGATGCGGCTCCGCCGGGTTGCTGATGCTATCTTTATATTTGTTTAAATCTGTAGTCGTGTTTTGTAATATTTATCTATGTACGTTTTAAACAGCTTGTATTACGTTAAGAAAAATTCTGATACTTAGTTATGACTTTCTTTATCCGCTGCGAGTTTCTCTGTACACATCTGTTGCCTTGCACACACTCGGCACCCGACGATGGGATGGTGACCCGGGTTGTCACCATCCGGACGTCTCAATTTCCCCGTGTTCGGGCGTGGGGATTTTGGGGGCGCCACAGGTGGTATCAGAGCGGTTTGGCTCTGGGTAAAACCACATGTCCCGTAGGTAGTACCAGAATGTTTTTAAAGTTGTGTTTTGAAAATTATGTTAAGTATAGTTATCTTATTTGTTTTATTTGTGTGAGCTTGTTTGTTTGTTTTTATTTATTTAGTTATGTTTTGGCATGCTGGTTTCTTTTGTTTCTTGCTGTGTTGTGCTGTTTTTGTTTTTGTTGGTTTTATGATGGTTTTTTCTTGTTTTCTTAAAGGAGGGTCAAGAGTAGTGTTGTGGCAGGATTATGGGGAGACCAGGGAGACCAAGGAAAAATACTCAGGAACCACAGGATAATACCTCCAGGGATGACTCCATAGCCGAAGCAATTCGGCAGATGACGGAGTTTATGCAACAGAGTGCGAGGTCTCAACAGGCAGGGCTTTGGCCACCACAAGGACCTTGGCCACCACAAGGGGGTCCTTGGCCACCATCAGGAGGGCCTTGTCCACCATCAGGAGGGCCTTGTCCACCATCAGGAGAGCCTTGTCCACAACAAGGAGGGTATTGGCCACAACCAGGAGGTCCCTGGCCATATCAGGGAGGGCCTTGGATGTATCAAGGAGGGTCCAGTAGCATGGTGCAAGCCGGATGCACCTAT
This sequence comes from Carya illinoinensis, assembly GCF_018687715.1. NCBI lineage: Eukaryota > Viridiplantae > Streptophyta > Magnoliopsida > Fagales > Juglandaceae > Carya > Carya illinoinensis. The sequence goes on from NC_056761.1 coordinate 24,933,749, forward strand.
GAGCGCTTCTTGGCGCATAGGACCCCACACTTCACTGGGAATGAGGATCCACTCCAGGCTGGAAAATGGATCAAGGATCTGGAGAAAACCTTTGAGGTGTGTGGATGCACTGAAGCTCAGCAAGTACTCTACGCCAGCTATCTTTTGCAGGGTATCGCTTCTGATTGGTGGGATTCCAGGAGGGTGATGCTGGAATCTGAATTGGGATCTTTCGCTGCGGTGACCTGGCAGCGTTTCAAGAAAGAGTTCAATGACCGCTTCTTTCCCGCATCGGTAAGGAAGCAAAAGGCAAGGGAGTTCTCCAATCTGGTCCAAGGGGGCGCAACAGTGGAACAATACGCCCGGAGGTTTATAGAACTTGAGCGATTTGCTCCTCATCTTGTTGCCACTGAGGAGATGCGAGCAGATCGTTTTCAGGAAGGGCTACGCCCTGATATACGCCGTATGGTGGTCAGCCATCGGATATCCACTTTTCAGGAGTTAGTGGATGTGGCCACCCTTATAGAGAGGGAAAATAATCTGAGTTTGGGCTCCCCTTCAGGGCAAAAGAGGCGAAGTTTTTCTGGTGAAGGAAGCAGCTCGGGTTCGCCTCAGAAGTTTGTTCAGCGAACTGGAACCCGATCTCAAGCATCCTCCAGTGTTCGCATGGGAGGACGTATGCCTGTTTGTGGAGTTTGTAATAGAGCTCATGAGGGCGAGTGTCGGACGAGTAGCGGACCCCAGTGTTATCGGTGTGGCCAAGTGGGGCATATTGCTCGGAATTGCCCCGTTAGAGCTCAAGGAAGCCGTGGAGGTAGACACGGTGGAAGAACCAACCCGAGACAAGCAGTGCAAGCCCGGGTTTATGCTGTCACGCCCGGAGAGGTGGACGATGAGGCACCAGCGACCCATGATGCTGGAGTAATCACAGGTATGGATTAATTTAATTTTTAAGTTGGATTTAATTTTTGGTGCATTTGGTTTCTTCGTTGTTTTTTTTGGATTTCATGGGTTGTGTGTTTGGTTCAGGAAGAGTCCGTTTGTATGAGTTTTATGCTTGTACTTTGTTTGATTCCGGTGCTTCACGATCGTTTGTGTCTTCCACGTTTGCTCGGGTGTGTAACTTGGTCACGGAACCGTTGCCGAAGGCTATGGTAGTGGCGCTACCCGATGGCGAGATGGTGTGGTGTTCCAAGGTTGCTTTGGGATGCCCGTTAAATTTTGAGGGAAGGTTTTTGGATGCTGATCTGGTGGTATTCAAGCTGTTGGGTTTTGATATCATCCTCGGGATGGATTGGCTATACCGATATTCTGCGACTATTAATTGCAGAAGTCGGACAATTAGCTTTCAGCTTCCGGATGGTGATTGTCTGGAATTCGCGGGGAGTAGATTAAAAGAAAAGCCGATGATTATATCGGCGATACAGGCAAGAAGAGAGATTGCATGGGGAGCGGATGCATTCTTGGTTCAGATGGTGTCCACGCCGTCTGAGAAGAAGTCCTTGGCAGACATTCCAGTTGTGGAAGAGTTCCCCGATGTGTTTGTGGATGACTTGCCCGGACTACCCCCTGTTCGAGAGATGGAGTTTGTCATAGATTTGGAACCTGGAGCGGCTCCTGTGCATAAAGCTCCTTATCGCATGGCACCGGCTGAATTGAAAGAGTTGAAGACTCAGTTGCAAGAACTGGTAGAGAAGGGATTTATTCAGCCTAGTACGTCGCCGTGGGGTGCTCCAGTTTTATTTGTTAAAAAGAAAGATGGAACCCTTCGTATGTGCATTGACTATCGGGAGTTGAACAAGGTGACCATCAAAAATAAATATCCTCTCCCGCGGATAGATGATTTATTTGACCAACTTCAAGGAGCAGCCGTGTTCTCTAAGATTGATCTGAGGTCGGGATACTACCAGCTGAGAATCAGAGACCAGGATGTGCCTAAAACTGCTTTCAGGTCGAGGTATGGGCATTATGAATTTAAGGTGATGCCGTTTGGGTTAGCTAATGCCCCTGCAGCGTTCATGGATTTGATGAATAGGGTGTTTCAACCTTACCTGGATTCCTTTGTGGTAGTATTTATCGATGATATACTGATTTATTCCCGAGATGTTGAAGAGCATGTGTATCATCTTAGTCTGGTACTTGAGAAATTGAGAGAGCACCAGTTGTACGCCATGCTCAGCAAGTGTGAGTTCTGGTTGGAAGAAGTTAAATTTCTTGGGCATGTAATTTCCCAGGGTGGAGTGGCAGTTGATCCTAGTAAGGTAGAAGCCATTTTGTCATGGCCACGCCCAACTACAGTACGCGAGATCAGGAGTTTCTTGGGGCTCGCCGGTTACTACCGAAGGTTTGTAGAGGGTTTTGCTCGCTTATCCGGACCTCTCACAGCTTTGACTCGGAAGAATAGAGAATTTGTTTGGTCAGAGAAATGTGAGAGAAGCTTCCAGGAATTGAAGAACAGGTTGACGACGGCACCAGTGTTAGCACTCCCAAAACCGCATAAGCCGTTTGTAGTCTTCAGTGATGCGTCTAAGTTCGGTTTGGGTTGTGTCCTTATGCAGGAAGGACGGGTTGTAGCCTATGCATCTCGTCAGCTTAAGGACCATGAGAAGAATTATCCGACGCATGATCTAGAGTTGGCTGCGATTGTTTTTGCACTCAAGATCTGGCGGCATTTCTTGTATGGGGAAGCTTGTGAGGTATTTACTGATCATAAGAGCTTGAAGCATTTGTTTTCCCAGAAAAATTTGAATATGAGGCAGAGGCGTTGGCTAGAGCTAATCAGTGACTATCAGTGTGAGATCAAGTACCACCCGGGGAAGGCTAACATAGTTGCTGATGCTTTGAGCCGGAAGTCTCATTTGGAGGATGAAGCCGAACCGTCAGAAATGGATTCGTTACTTTATGGGATGAGAAGGCTCCTTATAGAGAGTTCGTAGCAAGTAGAGATTTTGTCTTCAGTTCTGGACATTCGGGTAATAGATTTTGAAGAATTGAAAGCTCTCCAAAGAAAGGATCAGAAGCTGCTGAACATCAGGAAAAGAGTCCAAAAATCTCGAGGGCCGTTGCATTATAGCATGGATAGTGATGGGGTACTTCGGTTCCGGGATCGCAGAGTGATCCCAAAGGACTCAGATTTCAAGGAACAGATCATGGCGGAAGCTCATGCGGCCCCGTATTCAGTTCATCCCGGCAGTACAAAGATGTATCGAGACTTGAAGAAAAATTACTGGTGGGATGGAATGAAGAAGGACGTTGCCTTATATGTGGAGAAATGCCACACGTGTCGTCAGGTAAAGGCTGAGCATCAGAGACCTGCAGGCATGCTCCAACCCCTCCCTATACCTGAGTGGAAGTGGGATGACATCACGATGGACTTCGTAGTGGGTTTGCCGAGAACGCCTAGTGGGAAGAACTCTGTTTGGGTGATTGTGGACCGGTTAACGAAGAGTGCTCATTTTCTGCCTGTTAACAACACCGACTCTTTGGGTAAGTTGACCCGTTTGTATGTCAAGGAGATAGTGAGGCTACACGGCATACCAAAGAGTATAGTGTCGGATCGGGACCCGAGGTTCACATCGCAGTTCTGGAAGAGTTTGCAGGCAGCTTTGGGTACTAAGTTGAAGTTCAGCACTGCTTATCACCCGCAGACAGACGGCCAGTCAGAGCGCACCATACAGACCTTGGAAGACATGTTGCGAGCATGTGTCCTGGAATTCCAAGGAAGTTGGGAAAATCACTTGCCGCTCATTGAGTTTGCCTACAATAACAGCTACCATGCGACCATTCAGATGGCTCCCTATGAAGCTCTTTATGGGAGAAAGTGTAGGTCGCCCTTGTGTTGGAATGAAGTTGGGGAGAGTAGGGTAATTGGACCCGAAATAATTCAGGAAATGCAAAGCCAAGTCCGGATTATTAGAGATAAAATGGCGGCAGCTCAGAGTCGCCAGAAAAGCTACGCTGATACCAGGAGGAGAGAATTGTCATTTGATGTTGGTGATTGGGTTTATCTTAAAGTCTCTCCCATGAGAGGTGTTAAGCGTTTTGGTAAGAAAAGGAAACTAGATCCGAGGTATGTCGGCCCTTTTCAGATTCTGGAGAGAGTAGGGTCCGTCGCCTATAGAGTTGCTTTGCCGGATTATTTTGGGGATGTTCATGATGTCTTCCACGTATCATCCCTGAAGAAGAGCTTTGGACAGCAAGAGCCACGCTTCGTCGAACCAACGAGTATTCAGTTACAACCGGATCTCACTTATGAAGTTGTTCCGTCGCAGATCATGGATTGGAAGGAGCAACAGTTGAGGTCCAAGACGATACCTTTAGTTAAAGTGGCTTGGGGAGATCCGTTAGCTCAAGACTTCTCTTGGGAGCGAGCAGCGGACATGAGGGAGCAGTACCCGTATCTGTTCGAATGATGAAGGTATGTATTTTAATTTTGATCTCAGTTGGTTTTTGAGCGTTTATGTGGCTTGCTTTAAGTTGGTAGTTGATTTGCAATTTCGAGGATGAAATTGTTTTTTAAGGAGGGGAGGATGTGATGACCCGCTTTTAAGTGTATTTTCGCTGAAATAATTGTTTTTATTTTAATTAATATATCAGTTATTTTATTTTAATTTAATTGCGTTTTAAAAATTGGGTTTTAATTTAATTTAGTTTATTTGATGTTGTGTTTTATTTAGTTGTTTTGTGGTTTTTAATCTTTTGGCGGTTTGTTTCGTTTTCCCGGAGTGAGGACTGGACCTCATCTCTTTTCACATCTTTTTTCCTTTTTTCTCTTTTTCCTTTTTTCTTTTTCCCTTCTTTTCCTTTTTCCTTCTTTTTTTCTTTTTTTCTTTTTCTTTTTCTCTCTTCTCTCTCCCTGATTCGGACCCCCCCCCCGTGCTCTCTCTCTCTCCTCCCTCTCCCTCACGCTGGCGTCACCTTCCCCAGCCCCTACCGCCGCCGTCCGGCCACCGTTCGGCCTCCCACCGGTCCCATTCTCTTCCTCTCCCTCCGGTGCACCACCCCTCCAAAACCCACCCCCAACCGGCCGGCCATTTGGCCGGAAAAAGCTTCCAAAGGGCGCACGGATTTCACTCCGATCCGCCGCCGTCGCTCCACCTCCGGCCACCATTTCTTCACCACTTCATCACCGGCCTCTTGCCGTCCTAACCCACCCATTTCCGGCCTCCAACGACCACCGGAGCAGCTCCCACGAGCTTGTTTTCCGATTTGCCATTTTCGGCCATTTCCGGCCATTCCGCCGCCACCCACGGCCGTCCGTCACTTCCAATAGCTTTACAACCATCTCTAGACCATTCCCTATCAATCCCGTGTCCTAGTTTGTCCCCGTTCAAAAGTGGGTTTTTCAGACCCACGGCCACAGTGAATTTTCACTGTGACGTTGCTGTTTTTCCGCCGTTTGCAACGCCGCTTGTTTTCTAAAATTGCCATATAGCGCTGTAAGTATTTTCCAAACCCTATTTTCAGATTTAAATATATATCGCTCATTCAATTTATTTATTGTTGTTGGTTGTTGATTCCGGACTGAGTCCGAGGAGTTTCGGGGGTCGGATGGATGGAGGACGGAGTTGTCTGTTTAATTGATTATGTTGGTTGGTTATTTTATTATGCATTGATTTGGCATTACATGGTGCATGCACGCGTGTTTGTGGATTTATGTGAAAAGCATGTGTATTGGCGTAAGTGTATTGCGGGTGCGTGTGTATCACGAGCCCAAGCCGGGATGGGTTATTATCTCGGTGGAGCTCCTCTGGTCACTCGGGAGCGGAATAAACTGAGTGATGTCCCCTGAGTTGTCGAGAGAGATGACGGGAGCGGGGCTAGGGGATGCTTGGCTACGAACGCGCCGGGCGCGGAACCGGGCATCGCCCTACTCACCGACTCCGTGGCCCTTCGCTGGCGAGGGCTAGAGGATGCTTGGCTACGCACGCGCGGGGCGCGGAACTGGGCATCGCTCGTTAGGTGTCATATGCGTAGTGGTACTCTACGGTGTGACACTGGAGCCAGGGTGTGCGGATGACCCCTAGGGGAGGTCATGGTGCATACGGTTAAAATTGGATAATGGTTTATGAGGCCAAATGGGACTTTTGGCGTGGGCCAGATGGACTTCTGGCGAGATATTGGGCCGGATGGACTTCCGGCGAGATATTGGGCCAAATGGACTTTTGGCGGCCAAATGTGACTTTTGGCGTGTTTTTCGGAAAGGATGTATTTGTGGGCCAAAAAGGGTTTTTTTTGGCGTATGTGGAAAACTTGGGTTTTTGTGGGCTTTGTGCATTGGGCATGTTTCATGCATCTTGTATGAGTTTTATGTGTTTTTATCTGGTAGTGTTTGGGTTTTACTTACCTGCGGTACCATTCGTGGTTCCGTAGCTTTTGGTGCAGAGTTTGAGGACGAAGAGGAGGAGGCTGAGCCCGAGGATGCGGCTCCGCCGGGTTGCTGATGCTATCTTTATATTTGTTTAAATCTGTAGTCGTGTTTTGTAATATTTATCTATGTACGTTTTAAACAGCTTGTATTACGTTAAGAAAAATTCTGGTACTTAGTTATGACTTTCTTTATCCGCTGCGAGTTTCTCTGTACACATCTGTTGCCTTGCACACACTCGGCACCCGACGATGGGATGGTGACCCGGGTTGTCACCATCCGGACGTCTCAATTTCCCCGTGTTCGGGCGTGGGGATTTTGGGGGCGCCACATGGTGAGTCTTATGTGCTTGAGAAGAGGGTGATTCCTTGCCTCAGTGATAAAATGTTTACTTAAAATTTGCAAAGAAGGTAATTTCTCACTATGCTTATATACTTGTGTTTTATTTAAAGGGTGCTTACTTGCCATAACTATGAATGTATGTGTTTTTTCCTCGGGGTAATTCCTCACGACACACAAATATGTGTTCACTGATCTTTTACATGAAACTATGAATTACATCTTTACGTGCATTGTCTCTCATTAGCAGTTTAACCTACCTATGGTTTCGCTTGTTAGAATTGTAAACTTTCATGCAGTGGTAGCCCCATGAGAGGTCTCCAAGGAAGAAGACCAAACCTGCCCGAACAACAGTAAGGGAGGTATGTCTCCGTTAATAGTTGTTTGTATTTTTGGAAGGTGTACTATTTAGTTAGGCAATGAATCATGTTTGGTCTATTGTACTTGAGCATAGGAAATGAATGGATTGTATTGTGTAATATTATTTGAGAACTAATAGTGACATATGATATTTGTGTTAATGAATGAACCTATTTATGGTTTAAACCTCTGGTACAACTAACATTTAGTATCTAACTAAATTTTACTTATTCCATTGTGATTTATGCATATATGCCTATTTTGCTTACACATGCATTTCCTTATAAAAATTGCACGCCTATTCCCGATCTAAACCCATGTGTTGCCGACTAGGTGGCGCCTTTGGCACTACCGATCCTCACCAGACCTTTATCGAGGGATGGGACGGTACATTTTTCGTCATTTGTTAAGCCTCCTATAGTCAATTACATGCAAAATATCGTGTTTCTACATAGGTTTTGTTATTTGTAGAGAGAACATGTGTTTTTTCATTGTGGATGTCAAGAATGTGACTTTCTTGAGACCATTGGAACATGGTCACTTATTGTGATTAGAGATGTTCATGCCTAACATTAAAGGTACTGGGCACCTCATTGTGTGATGATGCAATCTACAACATGCAACTTTTCTCGATTATGTTAACATTTGGATTATGAGACCTTGGAGATGCTTGGAAACAATTTTCATCCCATCACATCTTATTTAATCTCATCTCATCCCATCTCATTTTTTTTTCCAAATATCATTCAAATACTAACACTTTTAAACTAATCATTACAACTTTGTCAAACTTCCAAACAAAAAATAAAAACAATTTAAATTTTTTGAATATCACAACAAAATAATATTTTACAATATTTTAACTTTATAATATTTTTTATTTAACATTTTCTCTATTCTTTCCAAAACTTAATAATACTTAATTCAAACCATTTCATTATTATTCACAAACTATCTTACTATTATTCACAAAATTTTCATCTCATCTCATTCCCAAGCATCTCCTTAATGTCTAGATGACTTTGGTTTGACGTCCCTATGCTTCACATTGCTCATTTTGAGTCGTGTTCTATTAATCTATAGATGTAGCTCCTTCGGTTCGACATGACGTTAGGATTTATATCGTAACTTATTTTAGCATAAGTCAAGATTTTCATAGTGTTAAATGCTGACATGTCTTATGAGCTTACTTAGTTTTAAGGTTCTCTTAATCATAAGTTCCTTCTTGGATATATATTGAGTTTAACTACATGCATGGCGTGTGTCGGTGGTTGGTGTTTGTACAATGATGAATCTTGGATTTTTGTTCGACCAACATGGAGAGAAAATCAATAAAAAAATGAGGAAAAAGAGAGGGGGAATTGGTAGCTGTGTGCAGGGTAAATTGGGAGGATTGGGGAATAGGAGAGGGAGTTCTCCGTCTCTCTAATGGTCCAAACTCGGTGAGTTTTAGGTAGGGGGTTTGTTGATGATGTTTTTCACCACTAACTAATACCAATTGATGTCCTGCAAAAGGAACCAAAAGATGGGGGAGGCCTTGGTGGGCTAAACACATCTCTTATGCCTAAGTTTGGAATGAATAAATGTATCTTAACGGAAAATGGAAAATTTTCTATCGTACTTGGGTTCATTGGTGAAGGTCCTTTATATAGGGGTAAATTACTATTTGATAAGGATAGTGGATTTTCCCCAAATCTCAGGTTCTTGATTGCCTAATTCTTGGGATATGATAGCAAAAGGAAAGGGTTAACTTATCACGGTCTTTTATCTTGAAGAGTTCTTCTATACTTTAGCCTCCTACTTTGCCAACACCACACACTACCTATGTGGTTTTTTTCAAATTTTTTTATTTCTACAGTAAAATGTATGCGTTTTACTCAATATGAAATCTATTCCCATCTGCTCGTATTCCCAAATGAAATCAGTGTATTCAAATTTGGTCTCCCTCCAACTTCACCCCTCCTGCTTGGTTCCCATTGCTCTTCCACCATCTTCTACGAGGTCTGCCGTTTGCCCTCTATTGTGCTATTTTTGCTAGGTCACCCATTTTTTGTGTGGGTATTTCTTCTAGGTTGGGGGAATGGGGATTTATGGGTTGGTTTATATTGATGGTTTCTTTTTGCCAAATTCCAGGAGGAGTCCAATATCAATTGCAGCAGCAATCATTTATAGTTTACTCAGCTATCAAAGATAATAAACCTCTTAAAGATCCGTACTTTATTCTATTTATTTGATATTTTTTCATGATTTAATGATTCTCAATGTGGTGATATTGTAGGGTTAAACATTATGAACTTACTCTATTCAATCATTGTCATATTATAAATAAATTTATTGAGCCTGACAACATCCTGCTTTGTAATACATGCTGTGATTTTGGGCAGTTATCTTCATGTTGGGTATGGTTTTGTAAAGATGATTTATTGTTGCACTGTTTAGTTTCTCATCTTAGTTATTGTGCATTTTTGTGTAATTGATAGTGATGAGATATAAACACTACTAACTTGTGGGACTGTAATGTCTAACTTATATATTCAAATGAAGAATTTGCACCACTAGGCTATCAAATTCACCCCTAATTTTTCTCCTCTTCTTAGAGTTTTTTTCTTTCAATCTGTGGCCATAGTAATATTATGATAACTAATGTTGGACTTTTCTTCCTTTCTATTTTTTTTTTGGACTACGGAGTTTTTCAAACTTGGTTTTAAGACCAACTTCATTATTCTATTAATTATCTAGACTTTTATGTTCTCCCATGGGCCATTTGGGATGGGGTTGGGCGCAAGAGAGAGAGGAGCTTGGGAGAACACATCAAGTTTCAACACCTTTTTTAAGTAGATTATTAAATAGGAGCAGGACTTGAAATAACTTAGGAATGTTTTTGTTTCTTGTAATGTCGATCTAAAAACTCAGTTGAAATAGCTTGATGGACAGAGATGAAGATAAAAGTGATATGAACCCGCGGGGATGTAATCCCTTAAACCCACAATCAATTTGAAGACTCACCCAAGAAAGTCAAAATCAAGTCAATGGAAAAATCTAGATCCGTTGAGGAACTCGTTTCATGAACATAGATTATATGAATCTAGACCTATTGAAGAACCTATCTCAAGAACCCAGATTATGAAGGAGAAACACTACAGAGGTTGTGATTTACCTTTGATAAGTTTAAAAGTTCATTTAAGAACAAGAGAAGATAAACTCAATTTACAATGAATAAAATTAATCAAATTTCATAAACTTTCATAAACTTCTTAAAATGAGGCTACAAAGAGTATTTAAACTCTTCTAAAAACATAACCCTAGCTAACATAAAAATCTCCCTCTTCCAAAAATGCCCCTGAATGAATAGTGCATGGCTACAGTACCGCTACAGTACTTAGCCTCTTGAAACCCTAGTTTAACAAAATAAAATATATGTGGGCCAAGTATCCTCTAGCCCAATTATTCTAGACTAATTCTTATAACTAATAAAATAAGCTATTTTAATAAAACAAACAAGTCCAAGGCCTTTAATCATATAAACATAATAATAGACCCTAATTTATATTGCACTCTTCCATAGCTTATATCACGTGGATGAGATATGGATCTCCTTCTCTCAATCCCATCTTGAATATTGGGTTTTTGCTAGACTTGTCCCAAATAGATTGTAGCAATCCTTGCATTACTTCATTGCTCTTCTTAGCTATTGATCTTTTGATTACCCAATTTGGAACTTGCAAAGGATCTTTAAGACTTGGTCTACCTTGGTGCCCATAAAAAAGGCCACCCAGGCCTTCACCAATTTCACTGACTCATGTATGATATATTGGTCATTCAACAAAGGAAGGTGTCTCGATTTCAACTAGTTAATGTATTTTTATTTGTGTATTGTAGGGATATTATGGTCCAAAAGATGCTTACTATCTACAATTTATGATGCATCCAAAAATGCATATCCAAATTCATATACATACGCATGGGGTAGCCAAGTATGTTGGTTCCTAAACTTTCAATTTTTTTCCTTAAGTTCATTGTTACATGTTCTAACACCGTGCCTGATTATAGCCCCCACCAATGCCACCATTTTCAACAATGTTCATCTACCGTCCGTTGAGTAGTGGGGAGGAATCGAGTCATTATCAACAAATGATCCAGGTACATAGCTTTTGAAACATATTTTTTTTCCTGTTTATTACCGATTTTAATACTGTGCCTGATCATAGCCCCCACCAATGCCACCGTTTTCAACAATGTTCATCTATCTTCAGTCTAGTAATGTGGAGGAGTCGGGTTGTGTTCAATAAACAAGTCATGATGGGCTCCAAGGTGGACTCAGTCCTAAAGATCCCTTGCAAGTTTCAGATGGGACAATCACAAGATCGAGAGTCAAGAAGAGTAAGAAAGTAATGCAAAAATTGGTGTAATCCACTAGGGATGAGTCTAACAAGAGCCCAATATTCAAGATGGGCTTGAGAGAAGGAGATTCAATTTTTATCCACGTGATACAAGTAATAGAAGAGTGCAACATAAATTATGACCTATTGTTATGTTTATGTGATTGAAGGCCTTGGACTTGTTTATCTTATTAAAAAGTTTTATTTCATTAGTTTAGAATAATTTGGTTTATAATGAGAAGGACTTAAGGGTATGTTGGAGAAGTAATTATTTTGTTGAACTAGAGTTTCAAGAGGGTTACTGTAGCCAAGTTATTGTAGCGTGACACTGTAGCCGCGATACTATTCACTCAGGGACATTTTTGAAAGATGGGGGCTTTATTTTACCTAGGGTTTTGTGAGATTTTAGTTTAAATACTCTTTACTGCTCCATTTTGGAATATATGAAAGTTTATGAAATTAATGAATTTTATTGATTGTAAGTTGAATTTATCTCCTCTTGTTTTTGATTGAACGTTTGAACTTATCAAAAATAAATCATAACCCCTTCTTTGTAATCTGGATTCTTGAGATAAATTCTTCAACGGGGTTTGGATTTTAATGTAATCTAGGTTCTTGAAATGAGTTCCTCAATGGGTCTAGATTCTTCTATCCAATTGACTTGATTTTGGCTTTTTTGAATGAATTTTCAAATTGATTGTGGGTTCAAGAGATTCCAATTCCGCAAATTTACATCAAGCGAGGTAGATTCCTTCCTAACCTTTTATTTTTTTATGTGCATTGTTATCTTTTCTAACACCGTGCCTGATTGTAGGCCCCACCAATGGCACATTTTTCAACAACGTTCATCTACCCTCTTTCGAGTAATGTGGAGGGTTTGGGCTGTCTTCAACAAACGATCTAGGTAGATTCCTTTCTAACCTTTAAATTGTTTTCCTTAAGTGCATTATTACTCGTTCTAACACCACACTGTGCCTGATTACAATCCCCCCTAATGTCAATGTTTCCAACAACGTTCATTTACCCTTCGTCGAGTAATGTGGAGGCCTCTGGCCTTCTTCAACAAACGAGCCATGCATAAATTTTTCTAACATTTTATTTTCTTACGTTGTTACCCGTTCTAATATCATGCCTGATTATAGTCCCACCAATTCCACATATTCCAATAACGTTCATCTACCCACTAATGCGGAGGAGTCAGGCCATGTTCAACAAACGAGCTAGGTAGAAATTTTTCTAACCTTTTTGTTTTCTTACATTGTACCAATATCGTGCCTGATTACTTCATGTAATAAATTTTTTGGTGTATTAATTCTATATTGCTTCTCACTGCATGCATATTTCTTTCTACCGGATGTGTATTTTTTTATTTAAAATTTATTTAAACTTGCAGAAAAATATTTGATGATGCATCACAGGATGGTGAGGTATCAGAAGCTCTAGAAAGTGCTCAAGTAATAAATTTTTTTATGCATTAATTCTATATTGCTTCTCATTGAATGCATATATATATATATATATATTTTTTTTTTTTTTTATAATAGATTTGTATTTCTTTATTTTAAATTTTTTTAGATACTTAGTGCCAGCAAGGATGATTTTATTATTCTAACACAGTGCAATACAGCAAGGATGATTTTATTATTCTAACACAGTGCAATACTATCACACAACCAATGCTATCGGGTAATGAGGAGATGAGAGGTTGTGGCTGCAAGCAAGTATTTTGATGTATTTTGGGTATTTTGATGTATTTTGATGTATTTTGGGTGTTGTGATGTATTTTGATGTATTTTGGATGTTTCTACTTTATAATTCTAGGAGAAAATTCTATATTGATATTGGTGGTATTTGTCTTAATTGGAAATGTGTCCTTATTTATAGGATGTATTGGTTATATCAGGTAGTGATTTTAGCTCTTGTTATAGGCATAACAAGTGTGAAGGCAAGAATAACATGGAGGCTTGCCCCATGTTAATTTTTGTATAATGAAAATAAAAATCACTCACTTTTTATGTTAACTAAATGCTTGGTCTAAAAGGAACATTTTAGTCAGGTTCAAATTAGGTGAATTATTTGGTTAAACCAAAGGAAAATCTAAGTTAAGTTTGAATAAAGAACTGACGGTATTCAAAATCAATATCGGGCCATGTTCAACACACAAGAACCGTGCTTGCATGAGTAACAAAAGTTTACAATCCACTGCATGCGAGATCTCCATTCATAACAAAAAGAAAAATACATTAATATATTATTATCCGAATCATCCATTTACAATTAACTTCTTCAAAATACATTTATGGTCCAAGCCAACCAAAAATTATTACAATTGATAACACCCAATACATACACAATAATATGCATGCACATTTATTCTCTACGAACAACTTTCCAATTTTCTCCTCTTACTTGTAAAGAACATTCTCTCTCCCAACTAGTTTATCTTCCTTTTTGTGAATTTCATACTCACACATCAATAAATCATCCTCCACTTTTAGAACTACACTCTTTTTTGTGTGAATTTTCTCCTTTATTAGTTGAAGTATATCTGCCCAAATGAAGAATTGGCACTTTGCTTCTCCCTGTAGTACAAATTGACAATTTGACAAACATAAAATATGACACGTTAAAAAGCAATACAAAAGTATGACAAAAAAGTCTATGTTTTACCGTGTTGTACTTCGGGCATGCGTAAAATTCATTCAAGGATTTTTGTTAGTTTGAGAGGTCTTTAATGGGGCTTTTAAGTCACACTAATAGGTTGGTGGTTCCATTTAGAATGCATCAACTACACATAATGATTGACTCGATGCCATAGGTGATCTAAATGAAACAGTGAACAATATTCTAACGTGGTACAAGTAAAACCAATGTCTAGACAAATTTACAATACAATAATGGTGAGAGAAATAATGTTTTTGTATGCAAGCTGATACTTGAGTCTAAGTATTCAAGATAAGCTCAACCAGTTTAGGTCCATGGTTCATTTCAAGAGGATATATGAGTTTTAACGTAGACTGTTAAACCAATTTATGAAAGTAAAGTAGACTTGACCATAATTGAATTGATTTCATGACACTTCTTCAACCTTAAGATAAAAGCATCAACTTCAATTTTCAATATTGTTGCTATAGTGTTCAGGTTTCAAGAAGGTAAATTGTTCAACTCAAGACTACAGACAACAAATGGGTCCAATGAAGGCGAAAAATACAGCAAATTCCAACTCTAACAATGCGTACAATAGCACCATAGATGACTAGAGGTATGAGCAAAAAACATAATTGCGTTAAACTAATAAGCTCATGCAGTACTGTGTGAGATCTAAGGATGAGTATAGTGGCAAATGCATATTGCTGATACATAAATTTTCTTAACCAACTTGAGATGCTGCACTGAGATCTGAACTCTTCTCAACTAAGTTGCCCAATTTCTCACCCCGTGCAAGTACACTATCAATAGTCTTATGTTGTATCAAACAAAAGACATGCTCATGAGTTAGAGAGAGAGGCAAAAAATAAAGTAGAAACAAAATGTAAGAAACCATGCAAGACTGAACCCCTTTTTTAAAGAAACATTGAGCCCCCTCCCCCGTCTCCCCCACCCAACAAATTCTCCAATATATTCTTCATTAATAGCATTCCAAAAAAAACACATATTTTCTTGCAATTTGTCTTTAATGCTTCCTACAATTCCTTTTTAACCTTCTAAGATAGAAAAGGGAAGGAATTTTCTATCAAAGCCAAGCTAGAATGTTAAACAAAAAAAAAAAATCTGCCAAACATCATGCACAACTAATCTGAGAATTATATAGCAACAAAAGATCTAAAAATGGATGATTGCTTAATTAAAGAAAAAGCACATATCCAACTTAATTAAAAAGAATCTCTAGAATCCACAATCAAGAAAACTGAAGGAACGCAACTCAATGTGTCATTGTCCAACTTTAAACAAACTATCATAGTGATAACTCAACACTTACAAGTATAATTTTAGTTTCATCCAACTCCCTTTGAATTCTCAACAACTTATAAGCCTTTGAAGGGTCTTGAAGAGTTAATCAAGAAGAAAAGAAAGAGAAAATTATTCAGTTATCATAGAGCGAGAGAGGAATTACGTTACCGTCATGGAGTGGAAGACCCGCACCAATGGGCACAAAAACGCAGCACTCGAAGACAAGAGAGAGAAATGCCGTGGGTTCTCTACGTACCCGTTTAGGATTTCTGCGCTTCTCAGAGAAAGACGAAGGCGAATAGTCAAAGACACTCACAGTGGGTTCTCTACATACCCCTTTAGGGTTTGTGCAATTCTCAGAGAAAGATGAGGATGAAATGCCATTTCTTGGTTTTCTGAGAAAGATGAAAGAGAAATGGTGTTAGAGGTTGAGAAAGACAAAGGAGAAATGGTGTGGGGGGTTTTTGGGTTTTCTACGCTTCCGAGAAAAATGAAGGAGAAATGGAGTTGGGATTTGAGAAAGAAGGAGAAATGGTGTTGGGGTTTTTAGGTTTTCTGCGATTCAAAAATAGACAAATTAGAAATGGAGTTGGGGTTAAGAAAGATGAAGGAAGGAGAGGACTCGTTGGGGGGTTTTCTACTTGGGGGGCTTTCGAGCCGCGTAAGTGAAAAACCATGACATGGTGGTCAGATTGGGTTCACTATGTCACAGTGTGTGGTGTTGGCGTTCAGATCAGACTAAGTCTAGATTTTCTCCTATCTTGAATATCTCGCCCTTTTCCTCGAGAAATATCTCTTATTAGAATTAGTTGCCATAATGATTTTAGTAGGGGCAATATGATCTCGTGGTAGTTAACTTACAGTGTCCTTGTAGGTTCTTGGGCTCGTGGGGCACGTTACACGTTCTTTTTATTACTTTGTGTCGTTGGTCTTGTTCATCAGGGATTTAAATAAATCCTCCGAGGTCTGTGGAGAGAGAGGCTTCAAGCAATGGATCTGTCCAAAATGATTCCCTAAGCTTCTATATCCACTAATTTACCTCTGGTTTGTTGCACATCTCTATCTTCAGTCAAGAAAATGCCTTCCCTGTGAGGGCTGTAGTAGCAACCTATTATTTGAGGGCCTTACGAGCTTGATAAACACATTTAAAAGAAAAAAAAAAAAAAAAAAGACAAATCGGATAGTTGGATGAAGTTAAGATGATTGAAATCCATACAAGACTTAAGAGGAGGTAGTGCAATTTCAATTAGAAAATGCTAGTATGTTCCTTAACTTTGTAACTTCATTTTCACCGTTTATATATTTAAAATATTTTTTAAATTAATAATTAAATAAGTGACTTTTAATATATTAGTGTATTTTTTCTTTTTTTTTAAAAATATTTAAATATATTAAAAAATTATAAAAAAAGAAAAATTTATACTAATAAACACGCCCACCGTAAAAACTGGCGGTCCAATTTACGTGGGTCGAAACCAATTCACTGAGCTGGCGTCTGTGTCTTAAAATAGGATCAACGGGGGGACCACGGACAAACAGTAAAGCAATGGCCCATACTCCCAGTCTCCATGCTCTTTGTCCGTATGCAAAAGCTATCTTATTCTTCTCTCTTACCTCTGGCATATAGTGTTACAGCTTTCCTTATCTTACTTTCACATCTCTCTCTCTCTCTCTCTCTCTCTCTCTCTCTCTCACAGACAGAAATGGAACCCCATTGGCTTGTCATTTTTGGCCTTGCACTCTCACTGACATCGCTTGGAAAGACAGTTCTTTCTTCAACTCACTGTGATTTTCCAGCCATCTTCAACTTCGGAGACTCGAATTCGGACACCGGAGGTTTGTCGGCAGCATTTGGGCAAGCTGCTGCCCCACATGGAGAGTCCTACTTTCATGGCCCAGCCGGACGGTATTGTGATGGCCGTCTGGTCATTGATTTCATAGGTAAATTACTTCATTTTGCTTTTCTCACTTGCTCTTTTAAATTGTCCAATGCGATCCTTTTCCCTTAACTTGTACAAAGCCTTTGCACCTCTAACTAGATAATCAATCCATCACTACCATTTCCAGATTTCTTATCTCTTTCTTCTAAAACATAAAAGAGAAAAAGAAAAAAAAGCCTTTTATATGCACTTTCTCAATTTGCAATTACTAATATTGGAAAGTTATGTTGTGGTTCATCCTAGAGTTTTTTGGAATACGATGCTCAATCCGAATTTATTTTCTGTTCTCTAGCTTTTCATTTCTCCAGAGACTTCTGTTATTAAGCAATTTTTATGTATTGTATTTTTTTAATTAATATGAGTTGTTAAAATAATTATTTTATATTAAAAAAATAATATAATTAAAATATATAAAAATAACTACACTTAAAATTATTTTTCTTAACAAAGAGAATTTATAAATAGTAGGGCAGGATGGAGCCTTTTTTTTGTTTTGTTTTTTCCTTTTTTTGTTTTTTTATTTATTGAATGGCAAATTTGTCTTTTTATTTGTCTCTGTTTATTTTGTATTCTTATTTTAAGTTAGTGGCAGATTAATGATTATGAGGAAAGAGTGGGGCCACTGCATCGCCATAGTCTTTTTCAAACGTTCCTTCAAAAATATAAAATATTAAAGCCCAACGTACAAGTCTTTTTGAAGAGTGAAGCCCTCGTCTGTAATTTTTCATCTTTTATTTTTATAAACGTGCGTCGTATTCTCTAAATTGATAATATTATATATACAGATAGATCATTATTATACTATGAAAAAGAAAAAAACAATATTTTCTAGACCTACCCTCAAAGTTAGGGGTGACAAATTGTATTTTTGAATCATATTTGTGTTAGGTTCAATTATGAACATTCAATTTTATAAATCAAGTCGAATCCAATCTGTTAGAGTTAAATATGTCAAACTTCTAAACTCTAATTCAATCCGTTTAGATAATAGGTTGGGTCATTTTGTGACATCATTTTGACCCGTTTAATAATTAATTAGAAATATATTAATATGATATGACTTATTCAAACCTGTTTGTTTAATATAAATGGATTGAACTAAAACGTATAAATTTGACCTAATTAATATAATTTCATATAAAAATTAAAATTTATATTTATTAATAATCACGATATCTTAAAAATTATATATCAATATTTTTTAAATTTTAACATATAATTAAATTAATATTATAAACCTTACAATAACAAATATGAGCATATGTCTAAAATTACAATCTTAATAATAAAAACAATAAAAATTTAAGCATATTAAGAAATACAAATTTTACAACTTAACAATGATAAAATTAAAATTTTGAAATTAATTTTAAACGGGATCAAAAAAGATTGATTTCATGTTAAGCAGGTTGACCTGTTATCGATCAATTTATAAATCGTGTCTTAACGGGTCAAACTGTTGTGACCTGAACCTGTTAGCATTAAAAATCTAATCAGTTTAATTTCGTGTCATGTTTATATTGGATTCACAGGTTGTGTCACATATGAGTTAAGATAAAAGTTAAAAATTAAGTAAAATATTGCGAGAATATTATTTTTTAGGTGATGAAAATATTGTTAAGAGTATTGTTAAAGTATTATTGTTAAGAGTGTTATTGAAATTTTAGATGCTGAAAGTATTTCGTTTCATCTAATTTTATCATTATAATTTTTTTAAATTCCTATACAAAAGTAATAAATAATTCAATATTTTCAATTTTTAAAATAATAATAATATTAAAAAAATATTTTTTTAATAATATTTTATTTAATTTTCATCTTAACTCATTATTTAAACGACATTTTAATATTATTATTAATTTAAGATTTAAAAAAATTAAATTATTTATTATATTTTGTATAAAAATTAAAAAAAAACTTATAATAATTAAACGAGATAAGTTAGTATTAATTCTGAATTTAAACCGCCCTAAATCACGCTATTACTTTTGGCTTTTATTTTCACGTACTTTTTTTTGTATTATTATATATATATATATATATGTATGTATATATATATTTTTTTTCTATGGAAAGATGCGTCTATCGCCTGCCATCTTTTTTGTCGGTCTTAAGAGAGGGTTTTCCTGCGGGTATAAAATCACGTGCCATTCTCTTTGGTCAATGCGAGGGTAGTCGGTGGAAATACGAGTATTTTTCTTAGAGGATTAGAGTATGTCTTTTGGTTGTGTTAGGAGTAATAATATGTGATATGATCTGTAAATTTAATACGAATGTGATATGAAATTAATAGATTTGAGTTTTGATATTATTGAGTTCGGATCAAAATCGGTTGACTTATTAAAACACGATTTATAAACGGATTAATAATAAGTCAACCTGCTTAACACAAAATTAATCTATTTTGGCCCGTTTAGAATTTATTTCAAAATTAAGATTTTGTTATTATTAAGTTTAATATTGATATCTCTTAGTATGTATATTTTTTTTTGTTTTTATTGTTAGGATTGAAATTTTAGACTTACGTCATATTTGCTATTATATGATTTGTAATATTAGTTTTATTATATGTTAAAATTTGAAAAATATTGATATATTTTTTAAGATATTGTGGTTATTAATAAATATAGATTTTAACTTTGATATGAAATTATGTTAATCAAGTAAATGAGTTATGCATTTTAGCTTAATCCATTTACATGCAATAAACGAGTTTAAATGATATGTTGTATTAATATATTTGTAATTAATTATTAAATGGGTCAAAATGGGTGACACGACACGATCCGTTATCTTAACACATTTAACTTAACGAGTTGGGTTTGGATTGACCTATATAGTTAAATGTTGATGACTTGAAATGACATGAACATGATGTGAAAACACGATTTGCCACCCCTAGTTAGAGGGCACTCACTGATAAAACAGAGCATGAGTAATGAGTATAGCTCCAACAAAAGAGACGTGAAAACAAAAACAGTTTGTTTGTACATTAGTTGGAACTTTCAATGGACAGTAATTTAGCAACATGAGGTTTTAACTGGGGTAAAAATTGGGCCGGAGACTTATTTGGTAAAGAGATTGAAGCTTTAAGAAGAAAAACTCTGTTGTTGTTGTTGATTTTTTTTTTTTCTCTCTCTCTCTAAATAAAGAAATTTACATATTTTCATGTGAGCTTTGTTTAAATTGGGTCGGAAAAAGTGATGAACAATGTCCGGAGTGAGATTTGATTAATGTGAAATCACCAATTATTTCAAAATCTTATACTGGTAGAAAGGTACATATAATTATTTATATTTTTCTTAATACTCTCACGAATGAGTAAGAGTTCCTCTTTATAAGTGAGTCTAACAAGTGAAATTGGTGAAGTGTATAATTAGGATTTGAATTTAATATATCTGCTTTAATATATATCATGCGAAATTACCACTTATTTCAAAAATTCAAGCCGATAGGAAGTTTGGTATTTGCAGCTGAGAGCTTGGGATTGCCATATTTGAATGCTTACCTTGATGCTGTGGGATCGAACTTCACGCATGGGGCCAACTTTGCCACTGCTGGCTCCACCGTTAGACCCCAGAACACAACCCTTCATCAAAGTGGTTTTAGTCCTTTCTCTTTGAATGTTCAGTGGTATCAATTCAACGACTTCCATCGTAGAACACAAGTCTTTCTCAATAAAGGTAACATTTTCCTTTACCACATTGACATTTCATTTTTGTATGCCTTCATAACATACTAAAATGCTTCTCTTTACGTGTACTTTCGTGCTTTTTGTAGAACGGGTTTTCCATGAACTGTTGCCCAAGAAGGAACATTTTTCTCGTGCTTTATACACATTTGATATTGGTCAGAATGACTTGACGGCAGGCTACTTCCTCAATATGTCAACCGATCAAGTTAGAGCATATGTTCCTGATGTCTTGGCTCAGTTCAGAGACATTGTTAAGGTGCATATATTAGAGGAAGTTATGCTACATGTTATCCTCATATTCCACTATGTTGACGTAGCATTGCCTATTAACCAATTAATTTTTTCTTGAATAAAGAGAGTTGATCCAAGGATTATGGAGCACCATATCAGCATGATGAGATAAAAATGAGGGAAGTCCACTTAACAAAACGCCATGTTCTAATATTGAAACCATGTAATTTTAGAAAAAGTAAACAAAATTTTGCTCATATTTATGTTACTTCTCCATTCTAAGTGAACAACATGGATGGGGTAGAGTCTGGATCAACTTAACTGTTGAATGCTTGCATTTCCAGTATATCTATGGTCAAGGAGGCAGGTCATTTTGGATACATAATACCGGTCCGGTTGGTTGTTTGCCTTATATCTTGGATCGTCTCAAGTTCACAGCTGCACAAGTGGACAAGGCTGGATGTGCCACTCCATTCAATGATGTGGCTCAATATTTCAATAGGAAGTTAAAACAGGTTGTGGTCCAACTTCGGAAGGATCTTCCTCGGGCAGCGATCACCTATGTTGATGTTTACTCGGTGAAGTACTCTCTCATTAGTCAAGCAAAGAAACATGGTACGTAAGACCTCTATCCATCATTTATCAGCACTCTTGAGTTCTTTGGCCATGGTGCTGATGATTGGTAACTTTACTTTGCAAATCTCAAACTATTAAAAGTATTCTCCTTAATAAGGTAAATTGCAAAAACTGTCTTGACTGTGTCATGATACCCACTTTTCATTCATCTTTTGTGTCAAAATTAGACGATGGATGGCATTATTTGTCAGTTTTTAGGAGCATTAGACTGTAATGTATTGGTTCGATACTTTGATGTAAAGTGCAAAACTGCTGATAGTTTGCGATGTAAACTGCAAAAATACATTTCTGCTAACTTTTGAAACTAAAATAAATTATGGTCCAGCTTTTCAAGGCTGCCGGAATCAGTGTTCCAATTGGTAAGGGTGCTTCCTTATCTTATCTGGTCCCTTAGGCTTTGCACCCAGTAATATCGTTTGAAGTCAAATGAATGGAACTCTTGCATTAGTCATGGCATTAGAATTCAAATATGACACCACTTCAACTGGCAATCACGTCAAACAGTTAAATGCTTTTAAGTATTGCTATAAATTTCTTTGTTTATAGCCGCATTTATAAAGATGACGTGCATTTGCAGGGTTTGAGGAGTCGTTGAGAGCTTGTTGTGGCCACGGTGGGAAGTATAACTACAACATGCATTTGGGATGTGGGGGAAAGATAAAGGTGCATGGAAAAGAGGTTTTGGTGGGGAAGCCCTGCAAAGATCCAGCAGCTTGGATAAACTGGGATGGCGTCCACTACACTCAGGCTGCTAACAAATGGGTTTTTGATCAAATTGTTGGTGGTTCTTTCTCTGATCCCCCAATTCCATTGAAACAGGCATGCCATAGGTATTCATGATTTATATTATGTGCCTATTCGTCCTCGTTTCCAATGGAACCGGCTGATTTCCTTTTGGGTTTTCACCATTTATAACGTGCGTAATTATTTTTGCTATGAATGCAAGTTTCATCTGATGCACGGATCAAGAGTTATGACTGTTTTACTTCAATAAGGTGAATCTCATGAAGTCCAGCAAACTTGTCATTTTTACA
Organism: Carya illinoinensis; assembly: GCF_018687715.1. Classification (NCBI taxonomy): domain Eukaryota; kingdom Viridiplantae; phylum Streptophyta; class Magnoliopsida; order Fagales; family Juglandaceae; genus Carya; species Carya illinoinensis. The sequence goes on from NC_056761.1 coordinate 24,956,659, forward strand.
ATTTTATTTTATATTATTTTGATAAACAGAACATTTAATTCAAAATCAGAAAAACAATTACATAACAGCATGATCAAACCACATAGCATGACCAGCAAACTCGGGCATTCCCCCACCAAATTTTAACATCCAGAACATTCCATGCATATCTAGCCAAAGTATGAGCCACTCCATTCTCTTCTCAATTTACATGTTCAAATATAACTTCCTGGAAAAAGCTCGTTAGACTCTTAACTTCTATAATTAATTTACCATTAGCCCAAAGAGATTCATGTTCAGCTTGCCCAAGGGAATGCACATTTGCAACCCCCTAAAAAATGCAAGTAACTCAATTGTAGTTGGATAATTCACTGCATTTTCTGGGACAGTAGCTGCCATCACCACATTACCATTGCTATCATGTAAAATCATCCCAATCCTAGCCTTTCTAAATTTTGAAAAAACCGCCCCATCAATATTAAGCTTCAAAAAACCATTAGGAGGGGATTTCCACCTGCACACATTCTTCACTTTTTCAGCACTCAAGACCTTTATAAATTTGAAAAGAATTTATACAAAGAGATAGCAATATTAGCTTCTACACAAGGAGTGATATGCTCATTTTCCATCTCCAGGTTATTCCTTTGATATCACATGCCCCAACACAACACAAACATTAGAGTAAAATCTGCATCACTTTCTTCAGTCAGCACATATTTCACATTATCCATAAAACATTTATTTGGTTGGAGCCGTAACCCTGTTGGACCAAACCTTTCCCACATTCCCCTTAACTGAGGACAGAACAACGCATGATTAACATCTTCTTCCCTTTCTTCACAAAAACAGCAACTTTCTTCCATTCCAATATTACTTTGCCTAAGATTTTTTAGAGTCGGTAAGATATTCCTGCAAGCTCTCCGAGCAAAAGTTTTAATCTTCTGTGGCACATTCATCTTCCATAACTTCTTCCAAAGTTGCTTATCTCGCATCCAGCTTGAAGACTCAGTCATATCCCTCAAATTCAGAGCTTGAATCAATTTATAATCACTTTTCACAGTAAAACAACCACTTGCTTCCTCTGTCCAGATACAATTTATCTCTGTAAGGCATGAAGGGCAATCTAATATTTAATATTTCCTCAGCTACTATTGGATTAAAGAAAGCTCTATCAGTTTCTACCTTCCACATTCTTGTGTCCTGACAAATAAGACTATCAACAGTTGCATTCTCTTGAGAAGCAGGTAACCCATTCTCACAACTCATTCTTATGTTCTTCTGACCTGGAACCCCAATAATCCTTCTATATAGAAATAGAAGCTCTAGACTCTACCCTCCATTGATAGCCTGCTAGCAACCATTTCTTTGCTTCAAAGATTCCCTTCCATGCATAAGATGGATGTAGTCCCAGCTTCGCTTGGAAAAAAGTTCCATTTGGGAAGTATTTAGTTTTATATATCCTTACCAACAAAGAACCTTCATTTTGAACCAACGTATTCTAAGTTCAACCTAAATGGATTTACAACTCTATTGAACCAAGTCTTTTGATAAGAACTAGTTAGGAAGTTAGGAGGCCTCGCGCAACACACGTTTGATTCTCCATGTTCAATTATTTTAAAATTTATAGAGAAAAAATGCTTAATATCTTATTTTAAAATTTAAACAATTTTTTCTTTTAAAAAGACGTGCACGAGACTGTGATTTATTTTGTAGGGATGAGTATGAAGGATCGTGCCTTGGATAGGATCCCCGCCATAAAAAAAAAGATATTTAAACGAAAAGAAAAAAAAAACTAAAAGCCTGTCTTGAATGTCAATAAATAAGCCAGCCAATACTAGTTCAACTTTGAATGGTATGCAGTATGCACACACCACCACAAGTTCCCTTGTGTCGGATTTGCATCATGCACGTAGATTTTAAAGTGAAGCCCCATACGGTCATTAGATTCTGACATTTTAAAACAATGTAAGATTAGAGCAAGGGTTCTATTAAAGTTGATGGAATTAATATTTATATGGTACAAAAAGGAATTATTCTATTATTAAGTTGGTGTGTAGAGCACATCATCCATATCACTTAAATGTTAAGATTTAATTTATAAGATTTAATTTTAATTTTTTTTTTCCTTTCAAATCAAATTATGCACATAAACCATATATTATATAAAAATTTTAGAATGGCAGTACTACAAAAACACACCAATAACCAATATGAAGTGATTTTCCAATATTGGTAACATGAGCTGTTCATATAAAGTAAAACGCCCAATTTGGAATTCGGTGAATGGGAAGGTCAATACGCCCCAGCCAATCTATTTCTTAAGCAAGTGATATTCGGTGATTTCACAAATTTAAACTCGCTCCCAAAACTCAATTTCAGTGGAGGAAACAAGTAAAATAGACACCAAAATCCTCACCTTTTTTGGTGCATTTTGAATTGAAATATATATATTTTTTCATTTCCTTTTTTTGAATTGCAAACTAGAGCTTTCCAAACGGTACAAACAGTATAGAACAAGGGATGGGAGTTGCGAGGAGGGAACTTGTGTCGGAGGTCTTCTGCGTCCGATCTCTCGAAGCTCTTCTAGGTGATGGTGTCAATCCTGTTGGGATTGCTTAACGCTCTCTTCGTTTTGTCTATCAGTGGCCGTACTACTCGACATGGTGATGATGCTCAATTTTCTTGATTAATTAGGCCTTGATATCGAATCATTTAAATTTCCGTCTTTCGTTCTCTAAATTTTATATGCTTCTTTACAGTTTATTTTCATAAATGAACGTTCAAGATCATTGTATCGATGCCTAAACTACCATTATTGGCTTTTGACTGTATTGTCGAGGCCTTAAATTGTCATTGTGGGCAGAGAATGTGTTGGAAATATTTTCAAACTAATATAATATATTTATTATTAATAATATTTTGAGATTTATTTTTGGAAGTTATGAATTATTTTAGAAAGAGAAAAATTAAGGAAAGCTTATAAGCATAAGCTTATGATTATAATTATTTTGGTCCACTACATGAGTTAAAGTTGGTAAGTGGCTCAGTGGTATTGAATGCCACTATCTACCTGATGGTAGAGCTTCAAGCCACATTAAGTAGGGGTTATACCCACATGGTGCGGGACGGGGTGGACTCTTCCTCACACCCGGCCTTGGTGCCGGGGGGTCAGGTGTATCCTAGACATAACTGACTTAAACGTAACTCGAAAGACATGACTTACTTGAGATGGAAACATTTCATAATATGATCGAACATGTAATAGATATCATACTTAACATGACATATTTGCAACAGTGAATATTACATGATATGACATATATATAATATATAGCAATACATGACAGAATAGATTGTGTAACAGATAAATATTAATAATAAAATAAATCATGCATGACAGATAAACATGTAATGACGTGGCATTGCATGGCATATATGATAACATACATATATAAACTGTAGTTCCCTTACTTATCACACATACATAGTAAACTGATAGTAAGTTAAGAGCTAACTTAGCTCGATTGTCACGTTCTACGAGAATAAAATGCTAAAAATGAGGAACTGTAATTTCTAACAATTAGAAATGTATAAAAGAAACAACTTAGAGTAAAATTATCATTTTACCCTCTGCATGTGGAAAAATGACCATTTTACCCCAAACTTAATGATTTCACATCCTAACTCCAAAAATTTCTAAAATTCCTAATGTAAATTTTTGTCCTAAACTCAAATATCAACTTAGAAAAATTTAAAACAAATCACAATTAAGGAAAACACATTATGGCTGAAACATCTATAGGCCATTTCTCTTGATTTTTATTACAATTGCTTCCAACTTCAAAACTCATGCTTAAACCAAAATTTTGCAACAAAGATCTTCCTATCCTAAGTTTAAAACCATACTTAAAACATCCATTTAGAAGAAGCTAATAATCAACACCAAACTTTTTGTAATAAGATCCAAATACTTAAGTCATAAGCTTTGACCCTAAATTAAAACATCTCTAAGAATTCAAAAAAATCAAATCTTACTTCTAACATATTCATAATATCATCCTAAGATCAACCATGCTTTAAGTCATCAAACTGAAGTCACCAAAATCATAAAATAACACTTGGAGTTTTTGGTTTTACACTTAGTCCAAAATCAGAAACTTTTTCCTCAAATATCTTTGATAAATCTCTTGATCAATGGCTTAAGAAGGTGAGATCTTTGAAATAAAGCAGCACATGGTTTAAAAATGTGTCCTAAAGAATATCCAACCATCAAACTTAAAATCACATGGCTAAAAATCAATAAAACATGGATCTAATCCAAGAACATCAAATCTTAGGCCTAACTGAAATCGTCTTGTATAGAAAAATCATATATTTGAAACTAATACTAAATATCTTCAAAATAACTTCCTAACATGAAAAAAAAAGACTTAGGATCATCACATAAAAATATCAAAGCCTTTAGAGTAAGATCAAACCTCGAAATATTCAAATTTTCTCAAAACAAAACAATGTTTTGCCACTTCCAGTTTTCAAGTTTTTAGATCTAGGAAAATCTATCATCAAAAGCTTTATTCATGTAACAAAACCTCAATGAACACTCTTAAAAACATGCCAACAAAACTCCATAAAATGTCCAGACCAAGATATGTCCATTAGATTGGTCAAAAACTCCAAAACATAACAGACTCTCCAGTTTCACGCCCAGAATGACCTTTCCATAGTTAAAAATACTTTTGACCAACCAAATGACCATGAAATGATACGAATAATATATACACAGAAACTATACTCAAAGAGAAACATGTTTTATGAAGTAGTTATCATGTTAAAATACTTAAAAAGGGTAAAAAATCTCCATGCAAAAAGACCCAGAAATCTGTCTGAGAGAGCTCTTTTGGGTTTCTCTCTAAGAACTGGATGAAGAAGTGATTAAAGGGAAATAAGTGTGTCTTGCACGACTCTATTCTTCTAGAGGGGGAGGATATGGACTTGAATGACCATTGATTGGAGGTGGCTATGTGACATAAAGTGGGGAATAGTGAGGGGAAAAGGCTGCCTGCAGAAGCTGTGAGGTATGGAGGTTGATGGGGGTGGGTTTCTCCATCTCATCAAGGCACTATTGGGTGCAGCCAAGGGCATTGGATGGTCTGCCATGTGAGGGAGGAAAATTCAAGAAGGTTTGCCAATGTGGCCAAATTCATGGGCCTTGGTGGGCCTCAACCAAGTGGGCTTCAATTTGGGGTTTGGTTAGGGTTTGAGATGCTATCAGGCCCAAATCCAATTTTTCTTAGCCCAATTAAATTTCCAAGGTTTAAAATGTTGGATAATGATGTCATAATAAGGATTTGAAAAATTAATAGCAAGTGAAAGTGATTTAATCAAGTGATTAAACACAATGCTAGAAATTGGATCAAAAAGGGTTTGAAGGCCAAATTAGGATTTGTGGAAACCGTTTAAAGTTTCAGTTTCAACCAAGATTTTGTAGTTTTAAATGGATTCCAACCATTTATGATTTCACTAGGGTTGAAACCCTCTTTGATCTAGTTCAATTTGGTTGATAAGATGAAAAAGGTTTTGCTTAGGTGGCATGATCTAACACCTTGATTTCCTTCGCAAATCTATATAATGGTTCCTCTTTATGCCAAGTGTGTAATACTATTCACTATGTGTGGCTAAGATCTTGCAAAGTGTCCAAATAAAACTTCTCTAACGTAATTTAGACATTCTACATTGTGATTTGGAAAATACTGCACTTAGTACGCTTATCAAGGTTACTATCCACTCAAAAAAATGCTTAATAAACTTAGTATTGAAAAATCCTAAATATTCATATTAATTTGCAGTGAAAATCATTTACTAAGACTCAATCCCGAAGTGCCCCTAAAAATAAATTCACAGTTTCAAACTGGCATTTCGTCCGAAGTTATGAAAATGAGTTATTATGTCATAAAATCTTAAATATTCAATTGAGTCTAGTAGTGCATACCATAACATATTTTGACACTTCTAACTACCTCAAATAATTAAAATCACATTTTTGGCACCATAGTGGGTAATAACACTAGCTATGTTGACAGACTAAAATCTTTGCGATTAGTCGATTCGTGAAAACTTACAGAGTTTTCACGGAGTTCCTAAAGTTTATAGAAATACAATTAAAATCGCATTTCTGACACCATAGTGGGTAATAACACTAACTATGTTGACAAACTAAAACCTTTGCGATTAGTCGATTCGTGAAAACTTACGGAGTTTTCACGAAGTTCCTAAAGTCTATAGAAATTCTACCATTGAATTTCTAGCGAGTTGTTACACAAGACCTTGTCATTTCCAACCATTATACCATCAAGACCATTATAAGGAATTAATGAGTGAAGAGTACCTTCATTTGTAGTCATATGATCAGTGGCACCCGTGTCTAGATGCCATGAAGATGTGTCAGGAGCTTCATCCATTTTGATGGTTGCAAAACTCTGAGGAAGATTGTCATTTGTGAAAGAATGATTAGCGAGATTGAAACACTTGAGTGCAGTGTGGTTTCTTTTTTGACGTATTTGACAAATAACTTCTTCTTTGTTTGCAGATTTGAAATTTGAAGATGAACCCCGAGATTGATTACTAGTGGTGGAATTTGATTTGGATCCAGTGGATTGGCCTTTGAAAAAGCCACGACCTTTGGATGTAAAGGATCATGTGTTAGCATTTGGTTCTTTTGTTTGTATGATTTCTGCCCATAGAAGGCCATAGGTGAGGGAGCAATATCAATTTTGTATCTATCAGCACAGCTTTCCGATAAGTGACTACTTCAGAATACGCTGGAATAGGTGGCGTAAGCATGGTTGCTATAAAGACTTCAAATTCTTTACCAAGACCATTGAGAAGCCACTAGGACTTCTTGTGTTTAGAAATAGGCTTGCCAATAGCAGCAAATTCATCATAGACTGTCTTAAATCTCCTTAGGTAGTCACTTAGAGAATCAGATCCTTTTGTGATTGAGGTAAGTTTTTACTTAAGTGCAAGACTACGATTAGAAGATACTCTTGCAAAGGCATGAACAAGAGCACTCCAAACTTCTAAGGCAGTATGATGGGCCCCAATGTGGACCGAGCCTTAGAGATCATTTACAAGTTCTAGATGGGGCAATCACAAGATTGAGAGCTAAGAAAAGTAAGGAAGCAATGCAAAGATTGGTGTAATCCACTTGAGATGGGTTTAGCAAGAGTCCAATATTCAAGTTGGGCTTGAGAGAAGGAGATCCAGTTCTCATCCACATGATACAAGCTATGGAAGAGTGCAACATAAATTAGGGCCTATTATTATGTTTATTTGTTTGAAAGCCTTAGACTTGTTTATTTCATTGAAAGAGCTATTTTATTTTTTATTGAAATTAGTCTAGAATAATTGGGCTTGAGGATTCTTGGCCCACATATATTTTATTTTGTTGAACTAGGGTTTCAAGAGAGTTATTGTAGCGGTACTGTAGCTGCACACTATTCACTTAGGGGTATTTTTATAAAGGGCTGGTTTTATTTTAGCCTAGGGTTCTGTAAGGGTTTAGTTTAAATACTTCTTATTGTCTCATTATGAAATATCTGAAAGTTTATGACATGTGATGAATTTTATTCTTTGTGAGTCGAGTTTATCTGCTCTTGTTCTTAATTGAACGTTTGAACTTATCAAAGGTAAATCAAAACCTTTGTGGCATTCCTCCTTTGTAATTTGGGTTCTTGAGACAGGTTTTTCAACGGGTCTAGATTTTAATATAATCTAGGTTCTTGAAATGAGTTCTTAAATGGGTCTAGATTCTTCCATCCATTGACTTGATTTTGGCTTTCTTAGGTGAGTTTTCAAATTGATTGTGGGTTCAAGGGATTCTAATTCCGCTAGTTCACATCTTTTAGTATTCAGAGAAAGGTTTCCAATTAGGTCTGATTCTATCTTTTAATTTCTGCTTCTTTAAATTTAATTATAGGGCTTCATTGTTCTAGAGTTGCAAAAAAAAAAAAAAAAAAAAAAAAAGTGTAGAAATTTCTTATTCTTGGGCTATTGAAATTTACATCATCTAGGATTTCATTGATTCCCTTCCATTTCCTTATCAATTTTTATGTGTTTGAATTCAATTGTTTGATTTACACAATTGAATATTACTATTTGTGATCGAATTGGTGAGAAAAGAAAAGAAAATTTGAAAAAAAAATTGATTGAGCCTTATCATCAAAGGGGCTGACTATATCATTTTTTTTATTACTTATTCCCTCGTATAAATTCCTTAAGTCTCGTGTCATTTTATTCTTTTTGTGTTTCTCTTATTCTTGATTTCTTAGACCTAATTACTAGTTGGAATAAAACAAGGTTCTATTGTCTTGATTGAGTTCAATTAGTTTTTCAAGAACTTGAGTGGGAGAACTCTTGAGGTAAGAGAGTGTGAGATCATTATCGGGGAAAAGTCGATTAAGAGTGAAACATGAGTGGAGTACCATTATTTGAGTGTAAACACATAAAGGAGTGTGTGAGGTTTTTACCACTAACATTCTTTTTTACATTACATTACGATGTCTCACAAGAGTGACTTATCACCTAAAGGGGTGACAAACATTTCATTTTTTCTGTTGCAGTCCATACAACAAAAGTTTGAACGATTGAATTTGGCATAAGGGGAAGTGAGGGATAGGATGGATCAATGAGGTGTAGTGATTAGAAATCTGCAAAGTGGGAAAGATAGGAGGATACATGAGCCTAGTATTGAACATGAGTACAATAATGAAGAGTATAGTAAGTCTCTTGTTGTCAGGCGTGCTCTCAATACACAAATTAAAATGGATGATACAAAGCAGAAGAGAGAGAACGTTTTCCATACTAGATGCCACATCAACAATAAGGTATGTAGTATAATTATTGATGGGAGGAGTTATATTAATATGGCTAGCACTACTTTAATTGAGAAATTGAATTTACCTACCTTGAAACACCTTAGACCATACAAGTTACATTGGTTGAGTGATTATGGGGAGGTTAGGGTAAATAAGCAATTACTAGTTTCTTTTTCAATTGGAAAATACCAGGATGTGGTGCTTTGTGATATAGTGCCTATGCTTGCCATATTTTGTTGGGGAGAACGTGATAGTATGATAGGAAAGTGATCCATGAAGGGTTAAGGAACATGTATAATTTTGAAAAGGATGGAAAAAAATCAAACTTGCTCTTTTAACTCCAACACAGGACTTCAAAGTGAAAGTGAGCCAAAAAGAAAGAGTGAAAGTGAGGTTGATCAAAAAAGAAAGAGAGAAAGTGAGATTGATCAAAAAGGAGAAAATAAAAGTGAGGTTGAGCGAAAAAGAAAGAGAGAAGTGAGTTTTATGCTAAGACAAGTTTTTATACTAACGAATTTAATGACTCTTTGCCCAGTGTTGTTATTTATTTGTTGCAGAGATATGAGGCCATGATTCTTAGAGGAGTGTTTAGTGGGTTGCCACCTATTAGAGAGAGAGCAATATATTGATTTTGTGCTAAGTGCAACAATCCCTACCCGACCTCTATTTAAAGAACATGAGTCCTCGACACACTTAAAGGGACAAGGTAAGTTGTTAACTAGAATGTATGCTAAGTGGGAGGAATGTATTGAGACTTTTCCTCATGTAATCAAGTACACATAAGGTAAGGAAAATTTTGTGATTGATGCTTTAACAAGAAGGTATGTCCTTGTCATCATTATAGATGCAAACTTATTGAGACTTGAATACGATAAGAAATTGTATGTTAATGATGAAAACTTAGCTGAGAAAGCATTGTTTGCTCAGTTCTATGGACTAGATTATAGGTATTTGTTTAAAGAGAATAGATTTTGTGAGCCTACTGGTCTTATTCGTGAGTTGCTTGTGCATGGATGTGGTTTAATAGATCGGTTTGGTGCAAAGAAGATTTTTGACTTGTTACATGAACGTTTGCGGAAGTATAATTTGCCTTTCATTGAGTTCGCATATAATTGGAGTGGTCATTTTGGTGAAAGGAAGACTTTAGATGTGTTTCATGAACGTTTGTGGGAGTATCATTTGCCATTCATTAACTTGTTGCATGAAAATATTTCTTTTAGCCTAAGATGCAAAGAGACATCAATCATATTTGTGGTAGGTGCATTACATTTAGAAAGACCAAATTTAAAGTTTTGCCACATGGATTGTACACATCCTTACCCGTTCCTAGTGAGGCATTGGTAGACATATCTATGGACTTTGTTTTGGGGCTACCTAGGACAAAAAGGGGTAGAGATTTTATTTTTTGGGTTGTGGATAGATTTAGAAAAATGGCATATTTCATTCCATGTCATAAAACTGATGCCACAAACATAGCTGACTTGTTTTTCAGGGAGATAGTGCGACTTCATGGTGTGCCTAGGAGTATTGTTTCTAATAGGGATGCTAAATTCCTTAGCTACTTTCAGAAGGTTTTGTGGGGGAAATTGGGTACTAAACTTTTATTTTCCACTACTTGTCATCCACAGACTAACAGCCAGACTGAAGTAGTTAATAGAACCATGGCTTAGCTCTTACGCACTGTTATTCATAAGAATTTAAAAACTTGGGAGGATTGTTTGCCATTTATAGAATTTGCATATAATAGGACCATGCATACTACTACTTCATATTCTCATTTTGAAGTTGTTTATGGTTTTAATCCACTTATTGCTTTAACTTTGATGCTTTTGCTTATTGATGATAGGAGTAACTTGGATAGACTTTTCCAAACTCATGAGAAAATAAATGATAATTTATATCAAGTGGATATTTTAGGTAAGTATCATGTTTATGCTATTTTCAATATTATTGATCATTTTTCCTTTGATGTTGGTGGAGATTAAAGATCAAATCCTTTTGAGGGGTGGGGGAATGATGGGCTCGAAGATGGATCGAGCCTTAGAGATCATTTACAAGTTCTAGATGGAACAATCACAAGATTGAGAGCTAAGAAGAGCAAGGAATTAATGCAAGGATTGGTATAATCCACTTGGGATAGGTCTAGCAAGAGTCCAATATTCAAGATGAGTTTAAGGAAAGGAGATCCAGTTCCCATCCACATGATACAAGCTATGGAAGAGTGTAACATAAATTAGGGCCTATTATTATGTTTATATTATGTTTATTTGTTTGAAAGCCTTGGTCTTGTTTATTTTATTAGTTAATGGAATTAGTCTAGAATAATTGGGCTTGAAGATGCTTGGCCCACATATATTTTATTTTGTTGAACTAGGGTTTTAATAGGGTTACTGTAGCCGAGTTACTGTAGCGGTACTATAGCTGCGCATTATTCACTCAGGGGTATTTTTGTAAAGGGTTGGTTTTATTTTAGCCTAGAGTTTTGTGAGGGTTTAATTTAAATACTTCTTATTGCCTCATTATGAAATATATTAAATTTTATGACATTTGATGAATTTTATTCATTGTGAGTTGAGTTTATCTCCTTTTGTTCTTGATTGAACGTTTGAACTTATTAAAGGTAAATCACAACTTTTGTGGCGTTCCTCTTTTGTAATCTGGGTTCTTGAGACAAGTTCTTCAATGAGTCTAGATTTTAATATAATCTAGGTTCTTGACACGAGTTTCTCAACAGGTCTAGATTCTTCCATCCATTGACTTGATTTTGACTTTCTTGGGTGAGTTTTCAAATTGATTATGGGTTCAAGGGATTCCAATTCCGCTGGTTCACATCACAGTATTTAGACCAACAACAATGCATAACACTTCCTTAGACAAGGTGGCTATAAGCCATCCTTTAACCAGCCTATCAGACTTGCGCCACTTGTGATAAAGTGGATTAGGTTGAGATGTATTAGACTCATCAAGAATAAATTGTGGTGGGGTGTGGATATCACCTATAATGAATCTTTGAAGATCATAGCTTTCAAGAATGTTTAGCATCTGAGTTTTCCAGAGCAAAAAATTTGATGAGTTGAGTTTAAAAGAGACATATTTGGATACATTCTATGATACAGGATATGGATAGGGGTCTGAAGATGTAGAGGAAACAAAAGAGGTAGAAGAATATATTGGACAAAAAAAAAACTCTCTATTAACTTGTAGTGGCTCTTAACACCATAAAGATATTTTGTGAAAAAGATTTCTTGACTTGTTTTAGAGAGTGTTCTATCATTCATATTTATAGTACCATGTACAAACTAGTTTATATAAGGAAACTATACAAAATAGAAAGGATGCTTGAGTAAAGGAAATTACACACAAATTAACTATATACAGCAGAGTAGATTGACTTTTCAAGTTTGTTCATGTTGCTGAGATATTGCAGCTTGATTTTAGCTCATCTGCTTTATTGTTGGCTTCATTATTTGTTATGACATAATTATCCAACCTTTTAAACCTTGAAAAATTTGATTAAGCCAAGAAAAATTAGATTTGGACTTGATATAATCTCAAGCCTAACCAAACCCCAAATTGAAGCCCACTTGGTCGAGGCCCACCAAGGCCCATGAATTTGCCCACATTGGCAAAGTTTATTGAAGAAGTTTCATCCCTCACATGACAGGCCATCCACTGCCCTTGGCTGCACCTAATAGTGCCTTGATGTGAAGGAGAAATCCACCCCATCACCTTCCAAACCTCATCACAGCTGCAGGAGGTAGTCCTTACCCCTCACTATTCTCCATTTTATGTAATATAGCCACCTCTAATCAAGGGTTATTCAAGCCCTTACCTTCCCCGATGAAGATTAATTAAGAAAGGTCCCCTCTCTCTCTAGGAAAGGTGGGGTGTCATCTCTTTGTCTCTTGTAGAGCATTGAGGTTTGTCTCTACTACCTCCCTTTTGTAGAGCCACTAGTGTTTGCAGGTTGTCTAGACATAATGGAGATCGAGCTCTCCAACTTATATGAGGGGCTACGGTTAACTGAAGAAGAGCAGCTATCCGTTAATCTCTCAGAAGAGGATGTTTTGGCCTCAATAGAGAAGTGCAAAAAGTGTCTTGCAGCACTCATTGTATCAGAGAAAGATATCAACAAAGGTGCATTCAAGTCTACAATGATCAAGGTATGGAAAACAGAGGGGACAGTAACCTTTAAAGAGTTAGGGAAGAATAAGTTCTTAATCGAGTTCCAAGATAGAGAAGATAAGCATAAGGTAATGCAGGGGAGGCCTTGGTTTATATGTTTTGAGGATGGGTCCCATGTGGGGACGTTTATTTGAGTTAACCTTTAGACAATGTACCTTCGGGTATGATGTAAATTTTATGATGGGGTGATGGTAATAGTGTAACTTCTATGATAGGGTGATGGTAATCCCTCATACTTTAAGTTAACTTCCTTTTTGTATGAACTGTAGGGACCGAGTCTCCTTTTACTTAAAACTAGTTATTATGATGAATGACTGATGGACTCTGAGAGTCCTTTATGAATGAATGTTAAATTGAATGTCTATCAGGTGTTCCCCTTTCATTAGCTTAGAAATTCAGAGTACATGTGTGATGCGTTTGAGCTTATCACGTATTATTTTACTTTATTAGAAAAAAACAGACATAAAATAATAATATACAGATATAACATGGAAAGAATAGGTATAAGGTCATGGCCTCGCCCATGATAGGGCAAGGGTTGTGACAAATCTTAGTATTAGAGCAAAGGTTAAGCAGTCCTGTAGCCTTTAGGGGTAAACTAGGCTGAAGCCCTCTCTTTAAAGTATGCCAAGCTCCACAACGGGTTCAAATGTTATTTCTTATTGCATGTTATGAATTTTTTAGAAAGATTTCAAGTCATGTATATTTATTTCGTATGAGTTATTACTGATGCTAGTGTTATACATGTTCCAGTATGGTAACATAGAACAATAATCATAAACATCGAGGGTGGCACGACGCCCGTAATCCTAAGAACTAGCAGGAGTCTCCTAGAGATTCAAGAGACCTTGTCAATGCGGCAACGCGCCTTATTGAGGCTTTTACTAGCGGGCAGACTGCAATGCAAGTACAGGTCCCACACATGACCACCTTCGGCCATTTCTGCAAATAGCACCCCCCGTTGTTTGATGGCAAGGGTATCGAGCTGAATGCCGATAACTGGTTAGAGCGTCTAGAGAAGAGCTTCATCGTAATTGCCTGTACTGAGGAGCAGAAGGTAGAGTTTGCCGCATACAATCTAGTAGATGTGGCCAATGGGTGGTGGAAGGCCACTCATGGGTTTATTCAACAAGAATTGGGCGAAGCTACTCTAATATCATGGAACAAGTTTAAGGAGGTCTTTAATGACCAGTTCTTTCCCCTATCTATTCAAAAGGCCAAGGCCCGAGAGTTTGCCGATCTGAAGTAAGGATCAATGACAGTGAGGCAATATGCCTCTAAATTTGTGGAGTTGTCGAGGTTTGCTCCTTATTTAGTCCACACTGAGGCACTGAAGGTTGAAAAGTTTGAGCAAGGCTTGAACCCTAGAATTATAGACTCCCTTCTCGCATTAAAAATTAGGAAGTTTGCTGACCTGGAAGACCAAGCAGTAATACTTAAGGAGAATTTGCGAGTCCAGCAGGGGAATTTAACCAAAGGAAGAGGCAATTCCAAGCCCTTGAGCAAAATAAATGCAAGAGGCCAATGTACAATAATATGCCCAAGCCGCTTCAAATGATCAAATCTCTTTAACACGGTACAACGGCGCCTCGTCCCTTATGCCAGACTTGTGGCAAGCCTCATGCCGGGAAGTGCTTGATGGGGACTAATACCTGCTTTAAGTGTGGTAAGATGGGTCATTTAGTATGGGAGTGCCCCATGCTTGCGGCTTCTAATGCTCAAGCACCCTACCCAGGGCAGAGGAACCTAGTACCAGCCCGAGTCTTTGCTCTTACAATGGATGATGCTGATGCTTCTCTCGATGTGGTGATAGGTATTCTTCCCCTATTCTCACATCATGCTTTAGTGCTATTTGATTCTAGTGCCACGCATTCATTTATCTAAATATGCTTGCTTGAGCAAGAGAGTACCTGAACCCTTAGAGTCAGTGATGTCTGTTGCTTCACCCCTTGGAAAATTCATGGATTGTTAGTCTGTGCTGAAGGGTTGCGTGATAGGGATACAAAGATAGACACCTCCTTGCCGATTTAATATTGTTCGACATGGAGGAGTTTAACATGATTTTGGGCATGGATTGGTTTTCTTGATATCATGCTAGTGTGGAGTGCTTCCAGGTGAGTCAGAGTTTCGTTTCTGTGTTGTGGGTAAGAGACCTATGCCGAAGGTGATCTCTGCACTAAAGGTCACCACTATGTTGAGGAAGGGTTGTGCAGGATTTCTGGCTAGTTTGGTGATGCCGCAACTAAACTATTCTAAGTTGCAAAATATTGAGGTGGTGAAGGATTTTTCTGATGTCTTTCCAGATGAGCTGCCTGGCTTACCTCCGGATAGGGAGATTGAGTTCTCTATAGACATCGTTCTGGGAATGGCGCCTATCTCTAAAGCACCATACCGGATGGCACTTGTAGAGTTCAAGGAGCTCAAGGATCAATTGCAAAAGTTGTTAGAGAAGGGCTTTATTCACCCTAGTGTATTACCGTGTGGTGCACCAGTTCTCTTTGTGAAGAAGAAGGATGGGTCGTTGCGACTTTGTATCAATTATAGAGAACTAAATAGGGTGAATATTAAGAATTAGTATCCCTTACCACAGATTGATGATTTGTTCGATCAACTTTAGGGATCCTAAGTATTTCAAAGATCAATCTTCGATCGGAGTATCATCAGCTGAAGATTAAGGCAAATGATGTTCCAAAGACTGCTTTCCGAACAAGATATGGACATTATGAATTTTTAGATGTAACAGCTCGCTAGAAATTCAATGGTAAAATTTCTATTGGCTTTAGAAAGCTGGTGAAGATTCCATAAGTTTTCATGAATCAACCAATCGTATAGGTTTTAGTCTAATCACATAGTTAGTATTATCACTCACTATGGTGTCATAAGGGCAATTTTAATTAATTCAGGTAGTTAGAAGTGTCAGAATATATTATGGTCTGCGCCATTAGACTCAACTGATTATTTAGAATTTTATGGCACAATAATCCATTTTCATATTTTTGGACGAAATGCCTGTTTGAAACTGTGAATTTATTTTTAGGAGCACTTGGGGTTGAGTTTTGGTAAACGATTTCACTGTAAGTTAATATGAATATTTAAGATTTTTTTAGTACTAAGTGTATTATGCATTTTTTTGGAGTAAATAGTAACCTCAATAAGTGTATTAAGTGCAGTATTTTCAAAATCACAGTGTGGAATGTCCAAATTAAGTTAGAAAAAATTTATTTAGACACTTGGCAAGATCTTAGCCACACGCGATGAATAGTATTAGATATTTGACAGCATGATGGATTTGAAGGAATCAAGGTGTGAGATCATGCCACCTAAGGAAAAATCCTATTCCATTTGACCAATCAAATTGTGCCAAACCAAAGAGGATTTATACTCTAGTAAAATCCTATATGGTTGGAATTCAACTAAGAACCCAAAAACATGGTTGAAATCAAAATCCTAAACAGTTTTATCCAAATCCTAAAGTTGACCTCAAAATCCTAACTAAATCGGTTTTTAACATTGTGTTTAATCGCTTGATTAAATTACTTGCACATGCTATTAATCCTTCAAATTTATGTTAGAACATCATTATCCAACTTTTTTTAACCTTGGATATTTGATTGGACCAAGAGAAATTAGATTTGGGATTGATAGCAACTCAAACCCTCTTAAAACCCCAAATTGAGGCCCATTCGGTTTAGGCCCATTAAGGCCCATGAAATTGGGCACCTTCACATTGATTTTGGCCAAGGAATTTTATCCTCCCACATAGCTGATCAGATGTCTTCAAGAGGGCCTAGAAGGTTCTAGATGGGAAAAGCCAAAGAGCCACCTCACTCTTCCAAGTCTACACTCCACCATTAGGAAATATCTTGGGCTAATTTTTATGTATTTTATTAGGTAAGAAAGGCCAACACTCAAGCCTTAATTCAGTCTCATCCTCTTCCATATCTTGTGCAAAAATATCTTCAGCCCACGCCCCACGAAATTCATCTTCCTTTACACTTTTCATTGAAAGAACACCAAACACTCTCAGACAGCTTTTAAGAGTTCTTTTGCACCCCCATTTTGAAGCTTTTTTAAGTGTTTTATCACAATGTTTCTTGATAAAAGTTGTTCACTTTTTAGTCTAGTTTACGTGTATATCTTATTTGTTCTATTTGAATATCAATTGGTCTGCAAAATATTGTTTAAACTCCAGAAAGGTCATTCATGATGATAAACTGGAGAGTATGTTATAGTTTGGAGTTTTTGGCCAAGCTAATGGATAGATCTCAGTCCGAAATTTTTATGGAGTATTTTTAACATGTGTATATGATTATTGCTTAAGGATTTTTTGCATGATTAAAGGTTTTGATGAAATATTTTCTTAGATCTAGAAACTTAGAAACTAGAAGAGGAAAAACAGTTTCTGTTTGGAGAAAGTTTAAATCTTTGGTGGTTTAAACATATTCCAATGGCTTTGATAATTTTATTGGAGGATATTAATCTTCTTATATACATGTTAGAATGTTATTTTGAAGATATTTTTATGTTAGTTTCAAATATATGAAATTGTTTGCAAAGAGATATTCGAATAGGCCAAAGTGTTGATGTTCTTAGCTAAATTTATGTTTTGGTTGATTTTTAACCATGTGATCTTGAATTTTAAGCTTGGATATATTGGGATACCTTTCTAAACCATGTAATGTTTTGGTTTGAAGATCACATCTATAAATCATGGATCAAGAGGTTGATCAAAACAAGTTAGAAACAAAAATTAATAGAAATAACATATGGGGATTTCAGCCCTACGGAGTTTTCATAGTTGTGATTTTTTTTTCTTTAAATTTCTCTAACTTGATATTTGAGTTTAGGATAAAATTCACATGAGGTATGTAAATTTTGGTGACTTTTGGAGTTGACATGCAAAATCCTTAAGTTAGGGGTAAAATGGTCATTTTTCCACATGTAGAGGGTAAAATGAAAATTTTACTCTAAGTTAGAATTTTCCTTATTTCAAATTATTAGTGATTTAGTTCTAACTTTTAGAATCACTAATTATAGTTCCTCATGATTGCGCTTGAGCTTTCATAAGAAATGCGGAGATCGAGATAAATTAGCTCTTAACTTACTAAAAGTTTACTGTGTATGTGTGCTAAGTAAAGGAACTACAGTGTATGTATGTATGTTATCACATATGCCATGCCATGCCAAGTTATCACATATTTTTCTGTTACACATAGAATTTATTCTATCATGAGTTATTCATTTGTTATACAAGATATTTTGTCACGTATTACTATACATTGCAAGTACATCATGTTAAGTATGCCATCTATTACATGTATGACATGTCATGTTCACTATTGCAAGTATGTCATGTTAAGTTTATTGTCTGTTACATGTGATACCATGTTATGAAATATTGTCTGTTACATGTTTAGGTCATGCTACGAAATGTTTCTATCTCAAGTTAATCATGTCTTTCGAGTTATGTTCAAGTCACATTATGTTATGTCAGAGCTTCTGTGTAACAGCCTGCTAGAAATTCAATGGTGGAATTTCTATAGACTTTAGGAAACTCGTGAAAACTCCGTAAGTTTTCACGAATTGACTAATCGCAAAGGTTTTAGTTCGTCAACATGGTCAGTGTTATCACTCACTATGGTGCCAGAAATGCAATTTTAATTGTTTGAGATAGTTAGAAGTGTTATAATACATTATGGTCTGAGCCACTAGACTTAGTTGAATATTTAGGATTTCATGACGCAATAATCCATTTTCATAATTTCGGACGAAAAGCTTATTTGAAACTGTGAAATTATTTTTAGGGGCACTTCGGGGTTGAATTTTGGTAAATGATTTTCACTGTATGTTAATATTAATATTTAAGATTTTTTAGTACTAAGTTTAAGATTTTGGAGTGAATAGTAACCTTGATATGTATACTAAGTGCAGTGTTTTCAAAATCTTAATTGGAATGTCCAAATTAGGTTAGAGAAGTTTTATTTGGATACTTGGCAAGATCTTAGCAACACATAGTGAATAGTATTAGACACTTGGCACAAAGAGGAACCTTTAGATGGATTTGTGTGAGATCATGCCACCTAAGCAAAACATTCTTTCATCTGATCAACCAAATTGAGCCAGATCAAAGAGAGTTTCAATCCTAGTGAAACCATAAATGGTTGGAATCCAATTGAAACTCCAAAATCTTGGTTGAAACCGAAACCCTAAACGGTTTCCCCAATCCCTAAAGTTGGCCTTCAAACCCTTTTTGATCCAATTTCTAGAATTGTGTTTAATCACTTGATTAAATGACTTCCACATGCCATTAATTTTTCAAATTCTTGTTATGACATCATTATCCAACCTTTTAAACCTTGGAAATTTGTTTGGGCCAAGAGAAATTGGATTTGGGCTTGATAGCATCTCAAACCCTAACCAAACCCCCTTTAAACCCCAAATTGAAGCCCACTTGGTTGAGGCCCACCAAGGCCCACGAATTTGGCCACTTTGGCAAAGCTTCTTGAAGAAGTTTCCTCCTCCACATGGCAGACCATCCACTGCCCTTGGCTATACCCAATAGTGCCTTGATGTGAAGGAGAATCCACCACATCTGCCTCCATACCTCACAGCTTCTACAGGCATGCAGTCCTTTGCCCCTCACTATTCTCCACTTTATGTCACATAGCCACCTCCAATCAAGGGTCATTCAAGCCCATATCTTCTCCCTCCAGAATTCTAAATTCGTGCAAGATACATTTCCTTCCCTTTCATCACTTCTTCACTCCGTTCTTAGAGAGAAACCCAAAAGAGCTCTCTTAGGCAGATTTTTGGGCCTTTTTGTGTGGAGATTTTTGACCCTTTGTAGGTATATTATTCGTATCATTCCATGGTAATTAGGTTGGTAAAAAGTATTTTTAACCATGGAAAGGTCATTCTAGGCGTGAAACTCGAGAGTATGTTATGTTTTGAAATTTTTGACCAAGCTAATGGACATATCTTGGTCTAAAAATTTTATGGAGTGTTTTTAGCATGTTTTTAAGAGTTTTAATTGAGGTTTTGTTGCATGAATAAAGCCTTTGAGGATATATTTTCTTAGATCTAGAAACTTGAAAACTGGAAGTGTAAAAACAATTTTTATTTGGGGATAGTTTGAATATTTCGTGGTTTGATCTTACTCTAAAAGCTTTGATATTTTTATATGACGATCCTAAGTCTCTTATTTTCATGTTAGGATGATATTTTGAAAATATTTTAGTATTAGTTTCAAAGATATGATTTTTCTATGCAAGAGGATTTCAGTTAGGCCTAAGATTTGATGTTTTTGGATTAGATCCATGTTTTATTGATTCTTAGTCATGTGATTTTAAGTTTGATGGTTGGATATTATTTAGGACACATTTTGAAACCATGTGACGCTTTAGTTTGAAGATCTCACCTTCTTAAAGCATGGTTGATTTTAGGATGATGTTACATGTATGTCATATCATGTAATATTCACTATTGCAAGTATGTCATACTAAGTAAAGAAGTAAGATTAAGTTTATGTTAAGTCATGGTTTAGATCACGTTCATGTTAAGTTATTCATGTCAATCATGACCCTAAGTGCTAGGATGGGGTATTATCATAGTAAAACTCATTTGTTCACACTGGAGTGTTTAAATAGGTGTGAAATTTCTTGGGTTGATGAAATACAGTCAACAGGTTGCGAATGGGGCCTAACTAGCTGGTCACTGGAGCGTGCCAGGCACTAACGCCAATGGAGCCATATTTTATTTTATGCGTGTTCAGAGTAAGTGTGGCACAACCAATTCATGGGGCCACAACAACTTCGGAGCATACACTACGTGAGGCACAACAATTGTGACACATAGAATACGTGGGGCCACAACAACTGTGGGGTACGTATTAAACTCATAGCTGGTGTAGATACTTGTTTTGTGATGCGGTAATCGACAGGGACACACGGCTCAAGGGGACCCGTGTAGTGCCATATGGTCACGTTATTGATTAAGTCTATTGAACAAGATTCCAAGTTCATATCAAGAAGTTAAGAATAAGTAGTCATGGTTAACCCCTTGAGATAAGAATAAGCAATCATGGTGACCCCATGAGATAAGAATAAGTTTC
The DNA here is from genome assembly GCF_018687715.1 of Carya illinoinensis. Classification (NCBI taxonomy): domain Eukaryota; kingdom Viridiplantae; phylum Streptophyta; class Magnoliopsida; order Fagales; family Juglandaceae; genus Carya; species Carya illinoinensis. The sequence goes on from NC_056761.1 coordinate 24,977,806, forward strand.
ATATCAAGTTCATGTTATGTTATGTTATGTTATGTTCACGTACATATTATGTTCATGTTCACGTTAAGTTTCAAGTTCATGTTCATATCATGTTATTCTCACGTTTATGTTATGTTCAAGCCCAAGTTCATGTTATATTATGTTCATGTTTACATTATGTCTTAAGTTCATGTTTAGGTCATGTTATGCTTAGGTTTATGTTAAATTCAATTTCATGTTTATGTTATGTATGTTCACGTTCATGCTATGATTGGAGTCCATGTTATGTTTCAAGTTCACGTTCATGTTATGTTGCTAGTCCATGTTATATTATAAGTTCAAGTTCATGTCATGTCAAGTCAAGTTTAGTTCACGTGTCAGTTCAGGTTATGTTAGTTATGCCATGCTATATGTCAAGTTATGCTATGCTTACTTATGACTTTAATTTTGCATTCATGCTTTTATTGCCATGCATGCATCATTAACCTGTGTGGGAGTTTCCTGTTAATTTATTGAGATTTGTAATCAAATCTCATCGTGGTAGTCCCAACTACCATTCCCCCCGATTGGTAGGCGATGTGTTGGGATTAGAGCAGGGAGTGGACATTGGTAGACTGAAGGAGGTTGACTAGACGCCGCAGACATGACGCGGAGCTTACAGCTTCTATAGTTAGTTTTTGGACAGTATTTTGGCCTTGTTAGTCGAGTTACACGAGTTACTTGACGAACTTCCTCAATAGTTTATTTTGATAATGTAAATATGGAGTCTGGCTTTCCATGTTTTTGAGATTATAGTCTTCTGAGACTCGTACTGAAATCGTAGATGTTTATTTTTGTTAAGTATGCTTGGATTACGATTTGACTATTTTGGATATTGTAAGTTTGGTGCATAGTATTGCTAAAAAAGAAAATTATCCACTGCGAATATTGAATAATGCTAGATGCATGTTAGGAACATTGCATGTTATATGTCATGAATGGGGGCAGGTAACCTTGTGTTGCATGTGTCGACGCTTCGGATAATCGTCTGATCCCAAACAGAATCTGGGGTCATCACAGGGTGGTATCAGAGTAATACGTCTCTGGGTTATAAATCCACATGTCCTTAGGAAATGCACAAATACTAGGCTTGAAATTTTAGTCTTCCTTAGGCTTGAATTTCTTGAAGTATAAGAGATAGTACGTGGCTGTAATATGTGTACTCGTGTGTTTCAAGAAGTGACACATGACTCACGGTAGGATACCTTGGAACCCTGAGAGAGGCATCAATCAAGAGTGAAAAAGCAGTGGTTCTACCCAACACTACACCTAGAGGGGGGGTGAATAGGTGTAATCCAATTTTTATGGCCTTTTGAAAATTAGACAAACAAGCAGTTAATAAATGAATCAAATAACACACATAATCAACACATGATTTTGATCACGGAGTGAAAACTCATTTGAAGAACATCTTCAAAATCTAAAACCACTCCGGGTGTAAGACACCACCTCAAATCCACTATAGAAATTTTAGTTTGTTACAACCAATTTAGAGACACTCACAAAACCTTTGTAGTAGCTAAACTTGGCTTGCAACACCACGAGTGACACACTCGATCTCTACACGCATGTAGTGTCGGAACTCCGACCTTCCTATAGCTTCCCACGAGAACCTCTCGATCTCTGCATCAACGGCAGCTCTGGACTCTTCCGGCCAACAAAAATGTCCACTTCAATGGACTCAAGTAAGAGTTGATTTTGAATGTGTTGTGGTGGAGAAATGTTTATCCAAGAGAGAATCAACCAAATGGGGGAGAGTTTGCTCTAAGAAGTTCTTGGAGGCCCTTAGGGTTTTTGCTCTGATTCTCCACACCAAGAACAGAAGTTAAGCTGTTCTATTTATAGTTCCCATCAAATGAGGCGCTTCAAAACCCTACATTGTAAGAGATCTGGAACATTGGCTCGAGCGAAGTGTTGAGCGAAGGTCGAGCGAGACAATCTGCCTAAGTTCGCTCGAGCGACATGTCGAGCGAGTATCGAGTGGTCGACTCTGCCTGAGTTCGCTCGAGCTCAGTGTCGAGCGAGGGTTGAGGGACATACTCTGCCTGGGTTCGCTCGAGCTTAGTGTCGAGCGAGGGTCGAGCTGTTGAATCTGCCTGAGTTCGCTCGAGGTCAGTGTTGAGTAAGGGTCGAGCGGTTGAATCTACTTGAGTTCGCTTGAGCTGTATGTCGAGCGAGGGTCGAGCGATGCAATCTGCCCAAGTTCGCTCGAGCGCTCCGTCGAGCGAGGGTTAAGCGAAGTCACTTTCTTTGACCAATCTTCAAGCCTTTCCGCAACAACACTTGTTACAACACTATTTTACACAGGTTTTCACAAGAATATGCCAATACGCTCATTTTTTCCTCAACAAAGAGAATTAGAGTCCCCTGATAGATGGAGGATTAGTTGAAGTTGTACGCTTGCTGACTGACCTGCTTAGACATCAGCAACAGTAGTAGGTGCACTTACCCATTAGATTGTAAGCTGTCACTCAGGGAGACATAGATGCTGACTCCCTAGGAACTGAAGGAGCTGGCGTCATCACTAGTATTTTACTAGGACCTCTATATTGTTAAGCTCAGGTAAGTTTGATTAGATTGCAATTGATGGTATTAGTGCATTACAGTTATTTTGGGTAATGACAAGTTATTGACTTTTGTAACTTGTATGCTGTTGGATTTAAGTGAGTCCTTGTTGTTTGTGATTGTGCTTTTGCACGAGAGTTCAGTTCGGAAGCTGAATTGTTACCTAGTTGATAAGAGTAAAACAATTCCCATTAGGAGTATTATTTTGTTTATATCAGAGTAGATATAGAATACTTTTTAGCAGATAGAGGAAGGATATTGAAGGTTGATAAATTCGTATTCCGCATATTTGGAGTTGTTTTGATTTTGAGGACCCAATGGTATTTGTTTTCAGAAGAGTAAAGTATTTGGGAGAAGCTTTGGCCTTAGTAGGATTCATTTATGATTGTAGTTTTATCCAGCCGCCATTAAATGGTTTTTGGTGAAGCACTATGTTTGTGAAGACATAGATCGCCCTTATAGTGGAGACAAATATATGGAGAGTAAAATCTTGGTCTTAAGGGCTTACTTGAACAGTAGGAACATATCTTTTCATTTAGAGTCAGAATAAGAGGTAGCTCATGATGGATAGAAGAGCTACGCCAATCATAAGAGAGAAAGTTTTGAGTTTAGATTAATAGCTGATCATTTATCAAGGTATCACCTAGGAGGAGAACGATTTCATTATGATTATGAAGGAGTAAGCTAGACCTAGGTAGATAGAATATCTTCAGGAAATAGAGAAAGTGAATTCGGTTGTGTATGAATTAATTTCTTCCAAATTGAACTGCATAATACTTGAAGTTTTAGATTTAGAAAGTATGCTGGTACAACTTGACCTACTTTGTGGGAGGATTCTAGTACAAATTGATTATTTGAGAGAGTTACAAATGGTAGGTATATATATGTTGTGGATAATTCTTTGAATAGTAGGGAGAATAGTGATTTCATTTAAGCAAGGATTTAGTATCCTAGAAGGTCAGCCTAGAAGTCATTAAATTTAGGCAGTAACCATTGGGAGTGTTATACCCTTATGTTGTAGTGGTAGTTATTTTGTGTGACCAGGTGATGGTTATAGATAAGAATAGTGTTGGCTCCGAGAGGAAGGCGTTACCTCATAAAGAGCGTTACCCGCCATTGCACCCAACCACGTGGTTAGATCGAGATAGTTTCAAGGCTAGGACAACACGGGACAGAGTAGAGTCCAATAGAGCAGCAGAGTAGCGTGTTGCAACTGCGAACGTTGAGCCTGCTACGTCAAGCTCATTCATGTCATCAACTCACCATGGGCATTTGTTGGATGATGGTAAGGAGCCAGACAGCAGTGATGTGGAGGTCGTGCAGCCCCCTATCCCAGGACATTTTGAAAATTTGGTATATGATTAAGAAGATAATGTGTTCTACTACTTACCTCAACACTTTTTGCCATTGGACATCGATGCACCTCCTTTGGAGCCAACCAGTGATTATACGTCCAGTGATGGACAATAGTTTTGGTAAGCAACATCTTCTATTGAGCGTGTCTTATATTTGTACTTGCGTCAATTTCGAGGATGAAATCCTTTTTTTAGGAGGGGAGGATGTAACAACCCGTTAGAAATTCAATGGTGGAATTTCTATAGAATTTAGGAGTCTCATGAAAACTCTATAAGTTTTCACGAATCGACTAAGCGCAAAAGTTTTAGTTTGTCAACATGGTCAGTGTTATCACTCACTATGGTGCCAGAAATGCGACTTTAATTATTTGAGGTAGTCAAAAGTGTTAGACTACATTATGGTCTGCGCCACTAGACTCAGTTGAGTATTTAGGATTCTATGGCGCAATAACTCATTTTCATAATTTCGGACGAAATGCTTATTTGAAATTGTGCAATTAGTTTTAGGGATACTTCGGGGTTGAGTTTTGGTAAACGATTTTCATTGTAGGTTAATATGAATATTTAAGATTTTTTAGTACTAAGTTTATTATGCATTTTTTTAGGGTGAATAGTAACCTCGATAAGCGTACTAAGTGCAGTGTTTTCAAAATCATAGTGTCCAATATCCAAATTGGGTTAGAGAAGTTTTATTTGGACACTTGGAAAGATCTTAGCCACACATAGTGAATAGTATTAGACACTTGGCACAAAGAGGAATCACTAGATGGATTTGTGAAGGAAATCAAGGTGTGAGATCATGCCACCTAAGCAAAATATTTTTTCATCTGATCAACCAAATTGAGCTAGATCAAAAAGGGTTTCAATCCTAGTGAAAACCTAAATGGTTGGAATCAAATTTAAACCCCAAAATCTTGGTTGAAACTGAAACCGAAACCCTAAACGGTTTCCCCAAACCCTAAAGTTGGCCTTCAAATCCTTTTTGATCCAATTTCTAGCATTGTGTTTAATCACTTGATTAAATCACTTCTACATGCTATTAATTTCTCAAATTATTTTTATGACATCACTATCCAATCTTTTAAACCTTGGAAATTTGTTTGGGCCAAGAAAAATTAGATTTGGGCTTGATAGCATATCAAACCATAACCAAACCCCCTTTAAACCCAAATTGATGCCCACTTGGTTGAGGCCCACCAAGGCCCACGAATTTGGCCACCTTGTCAAAGCTTCTTGAAGAAGTTTTCTCCTCCACATGGCAGACCATCCACTGCCTTGGCTGCACCAAATAGTGCCTTGATGTGAAGGAGAATCCACCATATCTGCCTACATACCTCACAGCTTCTACAGGCATGCAGTCCTTTGCCCCTCACTATTCTCCACTTTATGTCACGTAGCCACCTCCAATTAAGGGTCGTTCAAGCCCATATCTTCTGCCTCCAGAATTCTAAATTCGTGCAAGATACATTTCCTTCCCTTTCAGAACTTCTTCACCCCGTTTTTAGAGAGAAACCCAAAAGGGCTCTCTCGGGCAGAATTCTGGGCCTTTTTATGAAGAGATTTTAGACCCTTTTTAAGTATTTTCACATGATGAATCCTTCATAAACATTGTTTTTATTTGAGTATAGTTTCCATAGATATATTATTCGTATCGTTCCATGGTCATTTGGTTGGTAAAAAGTATTTTTAACCATGGAAAGGTCATTCTGGGCGTGAGATTGGAGAGTATGTTATGTTTTGGAATTTTTGAGCAAGCTAATGGACATATCCTGGTCTGAAACTTTCATGGAGTGTTTTTAGCATGTTTTTAAGAGTTTTCATTGAGGTTTTGTTGCATGAATAAAGGCTTTTAGGATAGATTTTCTTAGATCTAGAAACTTGAGAACTGGAAGTAGAAAAATAGTTTTTATTTGGAGAAAGTTTGAATATTTCGTGGTCTAATCTTACTCTAAAGGCTTTGATATTTTTATATGATGATTTCAAGTCTCTGATTTTCATGTTAGGATGTTATTTTAAAGATATTTAGTATTATTTTCAAAGATATGATTTTTCTATGCAAGAGGATTTCGGTTAGGCCTAAGATTTGATGTTTTTGGATTAGATCCATGCTTTATTGATTTTTAGCCATGTGGTTTTAATTTTAATGGTTGGACATTCTTTAGGCACATTTTTAAACCATGTGACAATTTAGTTTGAAGATCTCACATTCTTAAGCCATTAATCAAGACATTTATCAAAGTTAGTTAAGAAAAAAAAAGTTTTTGTATTTGGACTAAGTGAAAAACCAAAATCTCCAAGTGTTATTTTTTTTTTGGTGCCTATAGTTTGATGATTTAAAGCATGGTTGATCTTAGGATGATGTTATGAATATGTTAGAAGTAACATTTGATTCTTTTTGGAATTCTTGGAGATGTTTTGATTTAGGGTCAAAGCTTGTGATTTAAGTGTTTGGATCTTTTTAAAAAAGACATTTGGTGTTGATTATTAGCTTTTTTTAAATGGATATTTTAAGTTTCATTTTAAACTTTGGATATGAAGATCTTTGTTGCAAAGTTTTGGTTTAAGCATAAGTTTTGAAGCTAGAAGAATTGCAACAAAAATCAAGAGAAATTGCCTATGGATGTTTCGGCCATAGTGTGTTTCTCATAGTTGTGATTTGTTTTAAATTTTTTTGAGTTGATATTTGAGTTTAGGACAAAATTTACATTAGGAATGTAAAGTTTGAAAATTTTTAGAGTTAGGATGTGAAATCCTTAAGTTACGGTAAAATGGTCATTTTTCCACATGTAGAGAGTAAAATGGTAATTTTACTCTAAGTTAGCTTGTTTTCATGCTTCTAATATTTAATAATTAAATTTTTAAATTTTACAATACCCTCTTACAGTTCCTCATGTTCCGCACTTTATTATCGTAGAACGCGACGATCAAGGTAACTTAGCTTCTAACTTACTATCAGTTTACTGTGTATGTATGATGGGTAAGGGAACTACAATTTACGTATGTATGTTATCATATATTCCATGCCATGCCACGTCATTAGATGTTTATCTATTATGCATGATTTATTCTGTCATAAATATTTATTTGTTACACAATCTATTTTGTCACGTATTGCTATATGTTATAAGTATGCCACATGTTACATGTATGTCATATCATGTAATTTTACCATTTCAAGTATGTTATGTTAAGTAAAGATGTGATGACCCGTTTTTATGTGTATTTTCACTAAAGGGGTGTTTTTAATTTAATTAATATATTGGTTCTTTTATTTTAAATTATTGTATTTTAAATTGGTTTTATTTTATTTGATGTGGTGTTTAATTTATTTTAGTCATTTTATGTTTTTAAAATCGTTTTCGGTGGATCAGTTTTTGGATTCCGGAGTGAGGACTGGACCTCAGTTCTTTTCCTTCATCTTTTCTTTTTCCCTTTTTTCTTTTTTTTTTCCTTTCCTTTTTCCTTTTTCTTCTTTTCTTCTTCTTCTTTTCCTTTCTTCTTCCCGCGTACACTGATTCTCTCTCTCTCTCCTCTCCCCTTCGCCGTTCAGCCCAGCTGCCCATTCCGCTGCTGTCCGGCCGGCGTGGTCAACACCACCCCCACCAAAATCTTCCCCTCTGGCTGGTGATCACCTCCACCAATTTCCAGCTCCATCTGGCCGGCCGATCACCACCTAGAGCACTTTTAAGCCGCACGGCCTTTTTGCCGTTCTGGTGCCGTCGCTCCACCTCCAGCCACCACCTCTTCACAGCTTCTTCCCCTACCTCTTTTCATCCTAATCCACCCAATTTTGGCCCCGATCTTTGTCGGAGTAGCTCCCACGAGCTCAACTTCGTTCAACCCCTTTTGGGCCTTCCACCGCCATTTCCATCGCCACCCATGACCAAAACTCACTTCCTTTAGCTTCATAAACATCTCAAGACCCATTCCCTATCAATTTTGTGTCTTGGTTTGTCCCCGTTCGAAAGTGGGTAATTTATTATTACCCACGGCCACAGTGTAAAATACACTGTTACGTTGCTTTTTCTCCGCCGTTTGCAACGCCGCGAGCTTTCAAAAAATACCGTATAGCGCTGTAAGTATTTTCCAAACTCTACTTTTAGATTTAAATATATTTTGCTCTTACAATAAATTATTTTGTTGGTTGGTTGATTCCGGACTGAGTCCGAGGAGTTTGGGGGTCGGATGAATTGAGGACGAAGTTGCTTGGTTTGTTGATTTGTGATTGGTTGGTTGTTTTGTGCCTTGAGGTTTCATTTACATGGTGCATGCATGCACATTTTATTTAAATTGAGAAAATCATGCTTTGTTGGCGTAAATGGATTCTTGGGTGCATGCGTATCACGACCCCAAGCCGGGATGGGGTATTATCTCGATGGAGCTCTTCTGTTCACTGGGGGGTGTAATATACTGAGTGATGTCCCCTGGGTTGTCGCTAGGCGACAACGGGAGCGGGCGGGATGGTAATGCTCTCATACCGACTCCGTGGCCCTTTGCTGGCGAGGGCTAGAGGATGCTTGGCTACGAACTCGAGGGGGGCGGAATTGAGCATCGCTCGTTTAGGTGTCATACGCGTGGTTATTACCCGCGGTGTGGCACATGAGCCAGGGTGTGCGGATGACCCCTAGGGGAGGTCACGGTGCATTCAGATTAATTGGACATTGGATTGAGTTGGTTTTGGGCCAAATGTGACTTTTGGTGAGATTTGGAAAGTAATATGTTTTTGAGCCATTATCGGGGATAATGGCGAGGTTTTTTTTAAAGGATATGTTTTTGGGCCAAATGGGATTTTTGGCATGCGTGGAAAATATATGGTTTTACGGGTTATGTGCATTGGCATTCTCTCATCCATATTGTTTGAGTTTTAATATGCTTTTATTTAGTGGCGTTTGGATCTTACTTACCTGCGGCACCATTTTTGGTACCGTAAATTTTGATGCAGAGATCGAGGAAGAGGAGGAGGCTGAGCCCGAGGATGCGGCTCCACCGGAGTATTGAGTTGAAGTTTAAGCTTTGTTGTTGGTTTGAACAATATTTGTAGTTTGTAATATTTTATTATGTATGTCACATCTTACTGAGATTTGTAATCAAATCTCACTGTGGTAGTCCCAACTACCATTCCTCCCAAATGGTAGGCGATGTGTCAGGATCAAAGCTTGGAGCGGACATTGGTAGACTGAAAGAGGTTGACCACACGCCGCAGACATGACACGAAGCTTACAACTTCTATAGTTAGTTTTTGGACAGTATTCTGGCCTCGTTAGTCTAGTTACACGAGTTATTCGACTAACTTCCTCAATAGTGTATTTTGATAATGTAAATATGGAGTCTGGCCTCCCATGTTTTTGAGATTATAATCTTCTGGGACTCGTACTAAAATCGTAGATGTTTATTTTTATTAAGTATGCTTGAATTACGATTTAATTATTTGGGATATTATAAGTTTGGTACAGAGTATTGCTAAAAAAGAAAATTATCTACTGCGAATATTGCATAATACTAGATGCAGGTTAGGAACATTGCATGTTATATGTCATGATCGAGGGCAGGTTGATTGAGCTGAGTTATTGCATATTTTTATACATTTAGAACCAATATATTTTAATTCTTTCATTACATTATTATTGGTTTTAGATGGAAAAATTATTAAGATGCATAAATCTGAGTTGTGATTTAAATTGATTGATAGCATGAATTTATGCTTAATTTTATAACTTGTGATTTAATTGGACAATGTTTCTTTACATGCATAACATATTTTTGATATTCTATTCTTTATTTTTATTTTATTTTATTTTATTTTATTTCTAATTGTTATTTTTAATTTTTTTTATATACGCTAATAAATGAAAATGAGACTTTGGTCTTCGTGGAGTTAGACGTGGGAGACACATGCTAGTAGTTCTTTTGGTTTGACTTGGTCTTCATGGAGTTGGAAGAGATTCATTGAGTGCCACACGTCAATTGGTAGTGGTAGGAGGAATTCAAATTCCATTTGGACTTTGACCGAGGGGGAGGGCAACATCTTTTATGATACAAAGCCTTTTCAAGCCGCACAAGAAAATTTTTTGCTTCTTCTCATTTTTTCAATTCACGCCGCACAAGAGAGATTTTGCTTCTTTTCATTTTTTTTCAATTCAAGCCGCACGAAGTATTCTTCTCTAGGGCATATTTATTCATTTCAATGCCGTGGGCATATGCTGCATACTTCTATATTTTCAATCAAGCAATTCAGCACCGGATGCACTTTTATTTTTATGGGTATTTTTCAGCACCTTTGAAGATCGAGCTCCTTGAGGAGTCCAATTGCTGCTACAGTCCAGCCTCCTCCACTGCTTCAATCTCCATCTCTGTTCATTTGGCTTGATCTTTTTATTGCCTACTTTTTATTTAATTTCAATTTGAAGTTTATGGTATATTCTTGATATTTTTGGATTAAAAGTTGGGTATTTTATTTGCTGTTTATTTTATTCTATGTCAGTTATTTTTCTTGTTTCTTTAATCTTCTATTAAATATGCATCACTATTATATTTTAGATTAATTTCAGTTTATTATTTAATTTTCAGATTAATTAAAATTGTTTAGTGTAGTTGAATCTTTAATTATTAATTTCAATTTTTTAGTTTTTTACGTTCCATTTCGACACTAAAAAAAATTTAAAAGTATGAATCTAGTCCATGACTAGTGCCCTTTTTTATTCTTGTTGCACTCTTCCATCCATTGTACATACCATCATTTTTATTTTCTCTTTGTGAATATTTTCACTATTTTAAACAAGTTTGATTTTAAGTAACTTTTCATGAGGATACGATCTAGTAATTTATTCCTAATTATTATGCGACATCTTCCTGAACTTGGAATAACTTTTGTACTTCTCATTTTTGAGTGAGTCACAGGTAACTTGAGTATTTTTATTACGCGACATCTTCTTACACTGTGGGTGTCACATTCTGTCCTTTCATATTCTAGTCACGTTTCATCTTGAGTATAGTGTGGGTATTTTGAGAACAGTCAAGTCAAGTTATTCATGTCAATCACGACTCTAAGTGCTAGGATAGGGTAATATCCTAGTGAAACTCATTTGTTCACATTGGAGTGTTTAAATAGGTGAAAATTCCTTGAGTTGACGAAATACTGTCAACGGGTAGCGGGCAGGGACCTAACCAGTTGGTCGCCGGAGCGATTCAGTTTCGTGGGATCCACAGTGAGTGTGGCACATGAAGTATGGGGTCACAGCAATTATGGCCCATACATTACGTGAAACACAACAATTGTGACACGTAAAATACATGGGGCTACAATAACTGTGGAGCATGTATTAATGCACTCACAGTTGGTTCAGATACCTGTGTTGTGATGCGGTAATCGGCAGGTACACATGACTCTAGGGGACTCATGTAGCACCCAAGAAGTTGAGTTTAAGCAGTTAAAGAATAAGTTTCAGATTAAGTTCAAGTTAAGTCAAATTTTAGAGCAAGTTCATGTTAAGTCAAGTTTCAAAGCAAGTTCATATTAAGTCAAGTTTTAGATCAAGTTCATGTCAAGTCAAGTTCAGTTCATGTGTCAATTTAAGTTATGTCAGTTATGCTATGTTTTATATCAAGCTATGCTATGATTTCTTATGAATTGGATGATTTTGCATATGATTTTGCATATGATTTTGCATTCATGCTTTTACTATCATGCATGCATCATTAGCCTGTGTAGAGATTTTTTGTTAACTTGCTGAGATTTGTAGTCAAATCTCGCTGTGGTAGTCCCAACTACCATTCCCCATGAATGGTAGATCTTGTTACAAGAGTTGAAGGAGAATCGAGAACTGACCAACTGGACACAGTCGACTGAGCAACAATGTGACATCAATGTTAATATAGTAGTTAACTTAAATTACTACTTATACTATGGAGTTGCATTTCCAGTACTCTTTTGGATCATAGCCATTTTGGACTAGTGTTGTGATCTTAGTTGTTCAATGGGTCTTTATGTATGAAGTATATTTTAAGCATTTGGGATATTTTCAGTTTGGTGCATAGTATTGCTAAATAAAAAATTTATCTGCTGCGAATATTACATAATGGTAGATACATGTTGGGAACATTGGATCTTATATGTCATAAACGGGGGTAGGTAACCTTGTGTTGCATATCTTGACGCTTCAAATATCCGTCCGATTCTAAGCAGAATTTGGGGGCGTCTCACTAGTGATGTCCTTTGGATTAACCAACGCCCCAGTGGCTTTCGTGGATTTGATGAATCGTATCTTCAAGGAATATATTGATCAGTTTGTGATTGTGTTTATCGATGACATTCTTATTTATTCAAGAACCCTGGACGAGCATTGATGAGTGTGTGAAAGTGCACTCTAAATACCCTATTATTGAATTAAAATGCTAAAATGTGAATAGATATCATAGAAATTAATGTGTATTCTTGAATTTTGTTTTGAAATGGAGATGATTCTTTCATTACTTGAAACAGAGTTACATAGCTTCAACAGCAACAAGTTGCTTAATACAAATTGGAATCTCCTCTAGATCATATTGATCATAATCACTTAAAATGGCATCCTTGGCTAGCTTGTGTACTACCATATTAGCATCCCTCTTAGTGTGATATAAGACCAAGACACAAAGGACTTTAGAACATTTCTAGTGTCTTCCACTACAAGGCCTCCTGTACTCTAGTTCTTTGCTGGTTTCTGTAGCATCTCAACAACCTGTAAAGAGTCACATTCTAGCATTAGATCAAGTATCCTTGCTTCCTTGCTGAAGAGCACTGCCACCATCAAGGCATGAGCTTCTGCTTCAAAAGGGGAGAGTGTCAATTTCCTTTTGGCTCTTAGAGTTGCTATCACCTCTCCATTACAGTCTCTGATTATGCCTCCCATTCCTACTAGACCTCTCGAGACATCCATGGTAGCATCCCAATTGAGTTTATATTTTCCTTCTAGGGGTTTCTTCCATTTTACACATGGTCTGCTACCCCTGTAGGTTCCAACTGATGATTTATCCTGAGTTTCCTTAAAGCATATCAGGTCAGCTGCTACTTTCTGAATAATTGAGTTTGGGTGTCTGAGTGCTTTCCCATGCACAAAGTCATTTCTTCTAGTCCAGAGGAGTCTTGCTATCATACCTGCTTCTTCCATTTCAGCTTGGGATAACCTCTCTCTCATTTGGGACCAAACTTCCTTGAAGCATGGCTCATTGATGGTCATTTGTTGGATGTGTCTACTGGATTGTCCCCATACATCTCGAGCAGCTTCACAGTCCCACAGTGCATGGCTCGAGGTTTCCTCCTGCATATGGCATATTGGGCACATCTTGTACTCTCTAATCTTTCTTCTGTGCAGGTTACTAAAGGTGGGCAAAGCCTCACTGCAGGCCCTCCAAAGGAACATCCTCACTCCACTAGGTAGCTTCATCTTCCACATATCTTTCCAGAATCCCTCTTGGTTTGAGTTCCTTGATGTACCACTCTCTGGATTGGTTTGTAGTTCCCTATGCAGATGGTAGGCACTTCTCACTGAGAAGATGCCATTTGAGGTTCCACCCCACCCCAAACGGTCCTCTCCACACTATCCTGTGAGAATAGATTGTATAGAGTATTTTCATCCCACTTCCTTAGCACTGGGTCTATTAGCTCCTCCACTAGAGTTTCTATTGAGTTCTCATTCCTGTCAAGATTAGAAGAGAGGAAGTGAGGTCTGGGCAGCCACCTATCTTCCCATATCTTGATTTTAGCTCCATTGCCCACTTTCCACAAGAGTCCCTCCTTCAAAATACCAAGTCCCGCTTTCAGGCTTCTCCATACCAGTGAAGGTCTATGTCCCATTTTAGTCGCTAAAAAGGAACCTTGGCCATAATACTTCTATTTCAGAATTTGGGCAGGCAGGCTTTCAGGTTTAGTTAGGATATTCCACCCTTATTTTGCTAGTAGAGCTAGATTAAAGCTCTTGAAGCCTATACCTTCCTAGTCCTTAGGCTTGGCCAGTTTGCCCACTTGATCCACTGAATTTTGGTTTGCTTTTTTCATCATATCCCCACCAGAACTTCCTTAAAAGTTGGTCCAGTCTACAGATTATGGATTGAGGTAGAAGGAAAATGCCCATAGTGTGCGTGGGAATGGCCTATAGGACAGATTTGAGTAGGATCTCTTTACCTGCTATGGAAAGGCAGTTGGTTTTCCAATCAGTGACTCGAGCCCAAACCTTGTCAATAAGTCCATGGAATGATGCAGTTTTTGCTATCCCTACCATGGCTGGAAGGCCAAGGTATTTATCAAAGGAGCTAGTAGCTTGGACACCTGCTATTCTCAGAATGGTTTGCCTATTTTTTGTTGGAGTATTCTTGCTAAAGTATATGGATGACTTTTCCTTGGAAAGCAACTGACTAGAAGCACTCTCATATTGACTCAAAATTCTCATAAGTCTGCTCCATTCTAGGGAATTAGATTTGCAGAAAATCATGTTGTCATCAGCAAAGAAAAGGTGGCTGACTTTGATAGGGCCTCTTCCCACTGGTACACTAGTAACACTTCCTTCTCTATCTGCCTTGTGGAGTATATTTGATAGGGCTTCTGCACATAGAATGAAGAGGTAGGGAGAGAGAGGGTCCCCTTGCCTTAGTCATCGGGTTGGCTTGAAAAGGGGTTGTGGTTCACCATTCAGAAGGATTGAGTATGAGACCGAAGAGATGCATTCCATTACCAATGAGATAACCTTCCTATCAAACCCTAGCTTTGCCATTACTGAAGATAGGAAAGGCCACTCCACACGATCATAAGCCTTGCTCATGTCTAGTTTGAAAGCCATATAACCAGATTTCCCTTGCAGCCTTGTAGACATTGAGTGGAGAGCTTCATAGACCACTAAGATATTATCTGTGATGGCTCTACCTGGAACAAAAGCACTTTGGTTTGGAGAGATGATGTTAGGCAGTATAAACTTGAGTCTATTTGCAATAACCTTAGCTACTACTTTGTATAAAGCGTTGCATAAGCTTATAGGTCTGAAGTCAGCAACTCTTTTGGCCTCTTTAACTTTTGGGATGAGGGTAATGAAGGTGTTATTGACTCCCTCCAAGTGTCCCCCTTCATTTAGAATATTGAGAGCAAAGTTAGAGACCTCTTTCCCAACCACTTCCCACTTGGACTGATAGAATATTGCAGGAAAGCCATTTGGTCCTGGTGAACCCAAACCATTCATCTGAGAAACAGCTTCCTTAACCTCCTCTGCAGTAAACAACCCTGTCAAGAATGTGTTCATTTTAGGTGTGACTTTCTGAGGCAAGTCTTCTAGGCATTCTTCTATTCCACAGGGTCTCGAGGATGTAAATAAGTCAATGAAAAATGAGGAGAGTATGGGCCCTATGTGTTGTTTTCCAGTGACCAAGTTACCCCTACAATCAAGTATTTGCTGAATTTTGTTTGTGTTTCTTCTTTGGGTGGCATGAAGGTGGTAAAATTTTGTATTTTTATCTCCCATTTTCATCCAGTGTTGTTTTGCTCTTTGCTTCCACTTTAGATCTTCCTCAGCTAATGTTGTTTCAATCTCTTTTTGTAGCTTGAAAATGTATGGCATTTGATCCCCACAGCCCATGTCTTGTAATTCTCCAAGCCTTTTCATTTTGTCCTTAATCTCATTAGGTGTTTTTCTGTTCTCCGTTAAGTTCCATTTTTTCAATGCTGAACCACAATTCCTAAGTCTTCTGGTCATCCTGTCAGTTTGGCTAACACCTAGAGCATCCATTCCCCACCCTTCCATAATAGTAGAGTCACACCCTTCCTTCAAGTTCCATGCAGCTTCAAATCTGAAAATTCTAGCCTTGCTCGATCCGCTGTTCCATTTGTAGTCTAAACAAATATTCAGGGGTGAGTGGTCTGATTTTACTGCAGGTATGACCATACAGGAGGCATCTTCAAACATTTGTAGCTAGGTTGGATTGCCCAAGGCACAGTCTAGAAGTTCTTTGGTATGATTCATGCCAGTTCTATTATTTGACCAAGTGAACTTTGGTCCTTCTGTCCTTAGCTTGTTCAAGGAGCACCACTCAAGAGCTTCTCTGAACATCTCCATTTGTCTATAGGGTCTAGGGGAACCTCCCATTTTCTCTGCCTGATAGGTCAATTCATTGAAATCACCACTGTATAGCCAAGCTGTTGCGTCCAAGGGTTTAAGTTCTTTCAGGAATTCCTAGCTACTTCTTCTTTTTGAGGTCTCTGGATGACCATAGAAACCTGTGAAGAACCAGGACTGGTCCTCTACAAAGCTCGAGACATGGGCACTAATATGCCACCTAGAGTAATTGTAGATGGACACCATAGTGTTAGTTTTCCACATTAGAGCCAAGCCACCTGCACTGCCTCTACTATCCACAGCCAGACAGGCCTCAAACTTCAGAATTCTTCTAACAACTTCCACTCTTTCTTTTCACACTTTGTTTCCATGAGGAAGATCATGGATGGGCTCTTTTCCTTAACCAGGAGTTTAAGGAAGCTAACTGTCTGAGGGTTCCCAAGCCCTCGGCAGTTCCAGCTCAAAATGTTCATTTGTCTTGGCAGGGCTGTCTTGCAGCCTATGCCATATGTTGAGGATCATCACAAAGGTTGGCCTGGTTGGCCTTAGAGCCCTTAAGGGTTATTCTTGATCTTTTAGTCCCATGGGTGTTAGAGATATCACCCAATATAGTACTATTAGCTCTCTTTCTTGTTAGTACAATTGATGCATCAGAGTTTATAGTCTTTGCTAGTATTGTTTCACAAGATTTTCTTTTCTAGGTGGTCTTTTTTGTTGTTATAGAATAATTTGACTGAGCTCCCTTGTCTGGATTAGTTCTATTTAGGTTCTTTGGCCACTTAGTTGGAAGGTTTAGGTGGGTTACTTTTGATTTGACTCTTGTGCTTTTGGGGACCTGAACCCTGTCCACATCTAGTTTATCCCCAGGTGTAGAGAAAGTAGGACTTGACTGGGTGGTATGGGCTATATTGCATGTTACTGCAGTGGCCAGATTGTGCTCGATGTCTACTATAGAGGGGAGAGGATACTCACCTGTCAGAGTATAGTATTGGCTCCTGTTCTGGTGATGTAATACATCTTCTTCCTCTGTCATGGAGTCTTGAATAGGCTGTCTTCCCACCTCTGCCCTCTCCTGTCTTAGAGGCCTCGAATCATCCTCATGGACTTTTGATAGCCCTGCACAGTTAATGTCCTCCATTCCTGAGTGTTGCCATTTCTGATCAGGAGTACTGGTGGTTGATCTACCTCCATAGGTCTTTGATACTCCCATTGGAACTTTGGGAGGCACGGCTCTGAGCCAGTTCCCATACTGGGATTGTTGGTCTTCTTGGGACTTTTGTAACGGGCATCCTCTACCTTGGTTCATAATAACTCCACATCTGAAGCAAAAATTCTGCAGACGCTTGTACTTGAAAGCTGCCCATATTCTCCTCTCTCCCACTAGCAGCCATTTACCCTTGACTAAAGGCTTTGTGATATCCAGCTCGACTTTCACTCGCAAACACCAACCCCAACTTTGTCCTACCTTGTCTACCTCCACATTAATAACTTTGCCCACTGATGACCCAATCTGTTTACCATACTCAGCATTCATACCAGCAAAAGGAACATTGTGGATTTGGACCCAGAATGGCTCATGGGAGAAGCTCACCTCACTTGGTGGCAAGCTGCTATCAATGTCTTGTATGCCAATAAGGTTTCTGTCAAAGTTCCAGGGTCTACCTTGTAGTATTTTCTGCTTGTCTATTCCATTTTCAAACTCCAGCATGAAACTGCTTTCACCTATCTCAGTGAATGTCATACCTCCTTCGTTCCTCCATACTTGAGTCATGGTGGAGTGAAATGCTTCCTTGTTGGAGTACCTTTCTGTGATAACTTTTGCCAACAGGCAGTTTTTGCCTCTTTGAGTTGCCGCCATGATGTCTTGAGCAGCAACTGTAATTGGTTCTTCTTCTATCTCTGTCAGGTTGAGGCCTTCCCAGAGTTTTGAGAGTTTCTCCTCCTCCATAATTGATTTCCACCGTTTCTTGTACTATCACCTTGGCTGGTTTGTTGTGGTTGAAGACTTACTTCTTCTGGGAACACACGCCACCAAAAACTTCCAGAACTTCCCTACTAACCCACTACCTCCAACAAGGATGGAGAAACTAGATAGTAGGAGGATCTTTGGACAAAAGCAAATAACTAACTCTCGGATTGAAAACCAAGAGACTAACTCCTAACGTACCAAGATACGTAGGAAGACAAAACCTTACACTTTTTTCCTCTAGAGAGGAAGGAGAGAGAAGGACCGTTTGTTGTGGTTATATCGTTTATTCTTGAATTGAGTTTCTATTTACGTTGGGATACTTTTAAGCATTTTTTTTATGTTTAATTTTAGAGTTTATAAAAGAGCAAATCAAAGCCCAGTCAAATTCAAAAGGAGTTTGAGAGAAATTTGGATCACAAATAAAAAGAAAAAAAAATCACAAAAGGAAACAACAAGAAGTCTAAATCTGAAATTTGCTAGGAGACAGTCTGGATATATTTTAGTATTTTGACAGTAACTTTTTATTCACATATTGGATTGATACAATTATTATTGCATTAGAAATCTATCTTAAAGGGCTATAAATTTGTCTCTAATAAAGATTTCCAAATTAGAACTCCTGAAGCATGTATATGGCTGACAAGATGAGTCCTAAAATTTAGGAGATTTTTTTATGTGGAAATTATGAATACATTAGTGTTTCTTTCCTACCCTATATAAGTATATCATTAGCACGAAATAGAAGGGGGGAGAGGCGCAAGAGGTAGCTTTGAAGAGAGGAAAAAATCAATTCCATGGCCGTCGTTTGCTTCATTTTTCTCTGGAGATTTTTATTGTCCATTATATTTATGGGTAACTAAATTCTCAAATAGGGGTAGGGATGAACTTGCACATTAGATGGTATTTTTAATTTATGTATTTTATTTTCAATTACTAAAACTCTTTTGTTTTATCATTCTCAATTCATCGTTGATGTTTTCTTCTCTGAATAATTATAGAATTTATTCTGTTTGTAGATTCAATCATGCTTTTTCTATTAAATGGATTAGTTCTTTGATTATGTTTGGATCAATTATTTATCTATATTGATTTAGTTCTTTGCTGCAATATTGCTCCCTGAGTATATTGTCGTTGTTAAATTTTCTCAATAGGGATAATAATTTACGTATTTTAAAATGGTGAATGATTTTTAGAGAGGTTACATTTGGGTTAATTTTGGTTTATAAATCTATACCTTTTGATTGAGAATTTTAGAAATTGAGTTCCCAATTGAGTTATCTAATGAATTAAGAATAATTAAAATACCATATTTGTACAAGGGATTTCTGACGCTCTATTGTTCATCAAATTTGAGTACTTTTTCCATTAATTACTTTGCTTCACTTTAATTTACAATTAAAATTAATCTTTGTTCTCCATTACTTATTTAATATTTTTCTTTAGTTTCTTTGTTCCTTCTGTTATTTTTTTAATTTGTCTCCCTGTGGAATCAACACCTCAAAGCTATGCTACCACTACCGCATTATTCTTTGGGCGTAATCAAATTTTGGTGCTGTTGCCGGGGAGACGGTAAAAGAATTGCTAGATAGTTTTTCTTTTTAGCAATTTGTAAAGACGGTAACTTCGTTTCCCCTTTTAGCTTGCTGCATCTTTATTTTATTTTCTTTTTCTTTCTGTAGTTTTATTTTAGTATTGCATTTTTCTCTACCATGCATGCACAGGTATAGGTCTCCTTGGGTCGGTTTGTTTGTAGACCTGTGTTAGAGTCAGATTCGGAGTTTAATTTTTCTAATCATTTGTTTGATAATTTTTCTAATTCTGAGGAAATGAGTGAACACAGAGATCAACCCACTATAACCCTTCAGGATTACCTCCACCCTACACACACAACCACACCATCATGCATAATGTTTCCAGCTAATACTCGCCAATTGGATTTTAAAACAGGGATGATATAGTTACTTCATACCTTTCATGGCTTGGAAAATCAAAATCCATATGTGCACATTAGGGAGTTTGAGGAAGTAGTTGCAACTTCTTTTCATAGTCAAAATGTAACTGATGACATTGTGAGACTTAAGTTCTTTCCTTTCTCTTTGAATGATAGAGCTAAGAGTTGGCTATACTTGCTGAGACCACGATCTATTGGATCATGGAATGAGATGACCCAAGTCTTCTTTAATGAATATTTTTCCCAACATAAGACCAATGTTAAAAAGGCAAATCTCCACCTTTGCACAAAAGGACAGTGAGACTTTGTATCAGTCTTGGGAAAGATTTAAGGAGTTGTTGAGTATGTGTCCTCACCATGGGTATGAGAATTGGTGCTTAGGGAGTTGTTTTTATGAGGGACTTACACCTAGATAGCGTCAATTTGTGGAGATGATGTGTAATGGTGAGTTCTTACAGAAAGATCCTGATGAGGCCATAGAATACCTCAATGAGCTGAGAGCACATAGAATACTCACACTTGGATTGGACCTAGTGCTACTAGAGCACAAATAGGTCACAACCTGTAGGAAACCTAAATAGTGGTGGAATTTACCATATCAGGAAGAGGATAACCTAGAGGCTAAGGTTGAGATACTCACTAGAGAGTTAGAGGTTTTAAAAACTAAGAACTTAAAGCCAACACACGTGGCCAATCATTCAGAGTCTTTTGAACCATGTTTTGTGTGTGGCGGGATAGAGGAACAATGTAATGCCTTAGGTATGTACAAGAAGCCTTATCATGCACCTTCATCTTCATGAACCATGTTTCTCTGATACCTATAATCCAGAGTGGCGCAATCACCCCAATTTTAGTTGGAAGTTTGAAAATCAGCAGCCTGCACAACCACCTAGATCATATCCTGCACCATATCATGCACCTTCATCTTCTAGGAGTCTTTTAAAAGATACTTTGCATACTTTTATTGAGGCACAGGGTAAGACTAATCAAAAGTTTGAATATTTAATTACACAGGTCGTTGAAGAAAACAAAGAGATAAAGAGTCATATGTCCAAATTGATGAGCTCCTTGAGTGTCAATGAGTGAGGAAAGTTCCATTCTCAAGCTCAATCCGCACCCCATGGTCAACACATGGCACAAGAGAAATTGAAGGATGTGAATGCCATTGTGACACGAAGTGGTAAGTCATTACACATCCCAACAATGAACAATTCAGAGGATGTGGAAGAGGATCAAAGCAATAGTGTTGTCGAGCTACCCAAAGAAGCCAAGGTAATCAAGAGCTCAGTTAAGGTACCATTTGCTCAACCTTTAAAATCTGGTATGTGAACTTTGGATTCTAGTAGTGAAATCTTGGAGAACCTCAGGCAGGTAAAGATTAACCTTCCTCTTTTGCATGCTATTAAACAAGTTCCTACTTATGCAAAAATTCTCAAAGATTTGTGTACAGTTAAGAGGAAGCACCATGTTAAGAAGACAGCATTTTTGACAAAGCAAGGTAGTGCGTTAATTGAATAGCGAATTCCTCCTAAGTACAAGGATCTTGGTTGTCCAACCATTGCATGTAATATTGGGAATCATGAGTTTGGGTAAGCCTTGCTAGATTTAGGAAGTAGTGTTAATTTGATGCCTTATTCCATTTATTTGCAGCTTGGTTTAGTTGAAATTAAGCCAACTTCTATTGTGCTTCAATTGGCTGACCATTTAGTTAAGAAACCTAGAAGGATAGTTGAGGATGTTTCAAATTGACAAATTTTATTATTCTGTTGATTTCTTAATCCTTGACACTAGTTATATTGTTGACTCTAATTCTAAAATCCCCTTAATTTTAGGTAGACCTTTTCTCGCTACTGCTAACGCTCTTATTAATTGCAGGAATGATCTAATGAAGCTCTTCTTTGGGAATATGACTCTTGAGTTGAATTTTTTCCATATTGAAAAACAACCAATAGAGGATGATGAGTGCCACCAAACTTACATGATTGACACACTCATAGACAAGGAAGTTCACACAACTTATGATTTTGATCCCCTTGAATATTTCCTTGTTAATTTTGAGTTTGATACTATTAATGATTCATCTAATATTATTGATATTTGTGTTGTTTTTGATAAAACTCAGAATTACGGAACACGGGCATGGCAACCAAATTTGAGGAGTTGCCTAAGAAAGGTGAAAGATAGATTCCTGTAAGTATGAAAGCACCAATTTATAAGGTTAAAATGAAAGCATTTCATGGTAAAAATATTCTTAGGAAGAGGTTTGAGCCTAATGACCGAGTATACTTATATGATTTTGGACTTCACAAGCACCAAGGAAAACTTCGGTTTAGGTGGACTAGCCCCTTTGTAGTGAAAAATATTTTTGAAAACGGGACGGTAGAAATAGAGGATCCTAAGAATGGTCGGATCTTTAAAGTAAATAGTCAACGCCTTAAAGTATTAATTGATAGGCAAGTTCCGGAAGTGGAAGACATTCCACTTGTGGATTCGGTCTATCAACCTTGACCACACCTTCTAGGTATGTTTTTCTTTATTTGTTTTGTTTTATTTTTGTTGTCTCTTATGTTCATTCTTTTCCTTTTTGTTTTCTATTGTTTTATTTGTTTTTGTTTGCAGGTTAGTTTCATTTCGTCATTTCAAGTTACCATCTTTGGTGCTTAGCGAGCTACCATTGTCACTCATCAGGTGTATTATATCATTTTTAGTTACTCCCCATTCAATTTTGATTATTAAACATTGAGGAAAATGTTTTATTTAAGTTGGGAGATGGTGGTACAAATTCAGTATTTAAAATACTTGTTGGAACTCTGTGACATATTTTCATGTGTCAATTTTTTGCATTACACGTGCACCATTTCACATGTGTACTCATTCTCATTCATAGCCATCTTTGTGAATTCATCAAACCCACCATAATCATTTTTACTGATGCATTCGTAGAACCCCTAATTCACTCATCCAAGTTTTGTGGTAAGATGGTAGATTGATACATGTAGCTAGAGAACTCTTTTGCTTAAGTATTCATGTGAGTTTGGAGAGGATTGAGAGCCTACAAATGCAATAAATTGTGATAAGTGTTCATTGATCAATTGAATTGGACACTTCTTTTGAGAATATCATTACATGGTTTGTGGTAAGATGGTGGATATACTTGGGATATGACGAAGGTCAACTTAGGATCAACATTTGATCCTTTCAAGCATAACCCTTTCTATCATAGACCCCTATTAGCCATTTCTTTTGGTAGAAATGGCAAGAATACCAAAGTGGCATGTGTTTGTTCATCAAATTGTTGAAAAAAAAGAGAAGAAGAAGGAAAAAGAAAAGCATTATTATTCGATGATCTGAAAAGTTTGAGAGTATATCAAGTGAGAAGTATGGTGTAACAGCCTGCTAGAAATTCAATGGTAAAATTTCTTTAGACTTTAGGAATATTGTGAAAACTCTGTAAGTTTTCACGAATTGACTAATCGTATAGGTTTTAGTCTGTCAACATAGTTAGTATTATCACTCACTATGGTACCAGAAATGCAATTTTAATTATTTGAGGTAGTTAGAAGTGTCAAAATACGTTATGGTCTGCGCCATTAGACTCAGTTGGTTATTTAGGATTTTATGGCGCAATAGCTCATTTTATAATTTTGGACGAAACGCCTGTTCGAAACTGTGAATTTATTTTTAGGGGCACTTTGGGGTTGAGTTTTGGTAAATGATTTTCACTGTAGGTTAATATGAATATTTAAGATTTTTCAGTACTAAGTTTATTATGCATTTTTTTTGGAGTGAATAGTAACCTCGATAAGCATTCAGTGTAGTGTTTTCAAAATCACAGTGTGGAATGTCCAATTTAGGTTGGAGAAATTTTTTTGGGACACTTCACAAGTTCTTAGCTACACATAGTGAATAGTATTAGACACTTGGCACAAAGAGGAACCATTAGATGGATTTGTGAAGGAAATCAAGGTGTGAGATCATGCCACCTAAGCAAAACTTTCTTTCATCTGATCAACTATTTTGTCCCAGACCAAAGAGGGTTTCAACCTTAGTGAGACCCAAAATGGTTGGAATCCAATTGAAACCCCAAAATTTTGGTTGAAAACTGAAATCCTAAACAGTTTCCCTAAACCCTAAAGTTGGCCTCCAAACCCCATTTTTATTCGATTTCTAGCATTGTGTTTAATTACTTGATTAAATCACTTTCACATGCTATTAATTAATCAAATCCTTGTTATGACATCATTATCCAACCTTTTAAACTTTGGAAATTTGATTGGGCCAAGAAAAATTGGATTTGAGCTTGATAGCATCTCAAACCATAACCAAACCCCCTTTAAACCCCAAATTGAAGCCCACTTGGTTGAGACCCACCAAGGCCCACGAATTTGGCCACCTTGGCAAAGTTTCTTGAAGAAGTTTCCGCCTCCACATGGCAGACCATCCACTACCCTTGGCTGCACCCAATAGTGCGTTGATGTGAAGGAGAATCCACCACATCTACCTCCATACCTCACAGCTTCTGCAGGCATGCAGTCCTTTGCCCTCACTATTCTCCACTTTATGTCACATAGTCACCTCCAATCAAGGATCATTCAAGTCCATATCTTCCCCCTCCAGAAGTCTTGAGTCATGTACCCAGAGACCCCAATTTGGCGAGGAAGGGATCGAAAGGAGACCCTACATGTGGGTTGCTCCTGGTTGATCTCTGGTTCTTGCAAACAAGGCACCGCAGTGAAGGTGAGAAATTTGCTGGCGGAGACGTCTTTTACCTCATGGATTAGTAGAGAACCAGAGTCTTATCTAGGGTAGTGAAAGTTATTGGATACCTCGTCATCAAAAAAGGTTTTTTTTGGGCTTTTTTTAAAAAAAAATCTCTCTAACACTTTTTTTATACATGTACACAACAGATATATATATATATATATAGAATAGCATATTGAGCCAAACCCATAAATAACTAAAGAAACCCAATTGCAAAGAATATTAGAATTTTTTTTTCATTTTCTTTTTAATCAAAGTTGTATCAGATTGAAGATTCCACTTAAAACAAACAGAAAATGATCAGATAGGGATAAGGCATCAAGGCCACCAAGCAAAATAATTATACTTTTACAGAATCCGAATCCATATGACATGTATATAGAAAGCAAAAAATAAAAGAAAAAAGCAAAACAAACTTGAGGGGAAGTGGAGCTTAAGGCCAAGATGCAGCTGTCTTGGCCAAGGATGGCTAGGGTGGAGAGGGATTGCCTTCAATTTTGTACATCAGATGCTCGTCTACATAGGTTTCCAAGACATCTTCTCCTCTACCTCATTCTTTATTTCTCCTTGTCTTTTTGAGACTTGCTTTGCTTTCCTTGGTGCTTGGCTTGTGTTTTCTCTAATGTTCGGTGGGGTTTTGTAAAGGAGTGGTTTGCTGAGGGGAAAAAGTTTAATGAACGTAGACCCAGATCCAAGGGACTTATGGAAACCAGTGCCCTAGTCACTGGCGGTGTTGAATCGATAGCAAAAGCTAGAATTTTGGGGGAAGAGAGAGAGAGAGAGAGAGAGAGAGAGAGAGAGAGAGGAAAGTGGATGACTGAGTCTATTTGTTTAAAGAAAAATGCTACTCTTCCCGCAACTAGTGGCTACTAGTGTTATAGTTGGAATTTTTCATTTTATTATTATTAATTTTTGACTTAATGATTAAGTAAGTATATTTTAACAATGTTGTATTTTTTTAGAAAATAATTAAAAGTGTTAAAAAATATATGTAATAACTAGCAGGAGCCTTTCGCAAGAGCTCCCAGCAGTGGCTGTAGAGCCACCCATTTTTAAAAGTAAAACCGGTTATGGATACTTGGGTCTATGCCTGGAATCCATAATTGGATCCGGGTTAGGTAGAATATTATTTTACCCTTCCGTATCCAATTCTAGCATATAATTGTCTAGACTCATCAAGATTTTCAAACTTCAAATTAGAAAAAAAAATCCGGTGCAGATGCACACCCTTAAATTGGGCACAATAATAATTTCTTAGCCTGCTACTTCTAAGAATTGAGACCAATAAGTTAATGGAAAACAAATGCTTGTTATTTTGTTTTTCTTCTATTTTGTGGTCATTTAGAGTACTTGAAAACTTAAAAAGTCTAATGCTTCTGGTAAATGCAAGGGTCAAAACCCTCATCAGTAATCCTTGATTTTGACAGACAACTTGCCCATGATTTCCCTGTTCTCCAATTGGATCACCATTGGTTGTCAGACCTTGAATCTTAATATCATAGCATACTTCAACTCTTCTTAGGTCATACTTCATACTTGCCACTAGTGAAAGGTGGGAGAATATTCACACAAGAGGACCTTAAATCATTTACAAGGTAGAGAATTATGCAGAAAATACCAGCCATGCAGATGTTGCATTGATAAATGATATAATGTGGGACTAAATTTCTAATTAGATGGCCTACTATCAAACTTCTTGCACAAAAAAAATCATTTCAAAGATTAAGCATTTGAAAGGTTGCATGAAGATCTGCTAAGAACTTCAACACCTTTCTTGGGCAATCATAGTCTCCAGCCATCACTAGGTTCAGCACAAACCTTGGCCGAAATGGCACAATGTACTATATAAGGAGCTTTGCTCATCTTTAGCACATTATATAATTTCAAAATAATGGTTTAAGACTAGCATCGAGATGAAAAATGTGCAAAACCTATTTTAAGCTTGTATAACCAAGATATCATGCTTGTGCTTTTGAAGAATAGTTCTTACCAATTCATTGGACATGAAAGAAACACTAGTACAATTAGAAAAGCAAATGGAGGAAATTCTTTGGAAGCAAAAGGAAAAAGCTCTGTGGCTCAAGGGTGTGACAACAATACAAATTTTTTCCATCATTAGGCATCACAGAGGAAAAGTAAGAACTGGATTGAGGGCTTGAAGAATGAGGATGGGATGTATGATGAGGACAGGGACCAGATTATCATTAATTATTTTCAATCATTGTTTTGTGCTGATCAATAGAGATGGAATTTAGACTTCCTGGATGGTTTGAATGGAAGAGTTACAATAGAAATGAATGAGGAGTTGTGAAAGGAGTTTTCTAGAGAATTAATAAAAGCAGCTTTGGATCAGATGCATCCTACCAAGTCACTTGGACCAGATGGAATGGCACCAATCTTTTTCCAACACTACTAGCTTATTGTGGGAAACAATGTGACAAATGTTGTCTTACATGCCCTCAGAACTGGTACTCTCCCTTCATCACTTAATCACACTTTTATTACTTTGATCCCAAAAAAGAGTAAGCCCTAGAGGATCTTTGAGTTTAGGCCTATTATTTTATGCAATGTGGTGTATAAATTAATTTCTGAAGTTATTGCAATTAGGCTTAAATAGGTGCTTGATGTGGTCATTTCTACTTTTCAATGTGCTTTTATTCTTGGTCGAATCATTATTGATAATATACTTGTGGCCTATGAAGTGATGCATGTTTTGACAAATAAGAGAAAGGGAAAGGAAGGCTATATGTCCATTAAGCTGGACATGAGTAAGGCATATGATAGTGTAGAATGGTCCTATCTTGGAACTGTTATGGAGAGAATGGGCTTTAATGATCGATGGATTGCTCTTGTGATGATGTGTGTCAAAACAATTTCATTTTGAGTCTTGATAAATGGTGAGCCTAAAGGTCCTATTATTCCTTCTAGAGGCATTCGACAAGGGGATCTTTTATCCCCTTATTTGTTCCTACTTTGTACTGAGGGAATAATCTCATTACTTAAAAGAGCTGAGGGGAGGGGTGAGAATCTATAGAGGTGCCCCTCGATTATCCCACCTTCTATTCGCTGATGACAACTTTCTATTTTGCAAGGCTAATGTGTATGAAAACTACAGAATTCAAGATTTATTACACTGTTATGAGCTTTCATAAGGACAAAAGATTAGTAGAGGAAAAACTGTAATTGTTTCAGTACTTATGTGCAGTCAGCTGTAAGGGATTAGATCTTAGAGTTCTAGGGGGTGCAATAGAGCCAGCAGTTTGAAAAATATTTAGGGCTTCCACCTTTGGTTGGGAGGGCCAAATATTGAGCATTTTCTGATATAAAGCACAAAGTTTGGAAGAAATTGCAAGGGTAGAAAGGGAAGATGCTCTCAGCTGGGGGGAAAGAAATATTGATTATGGCTATGGGTTTGTCTATTTTTACTTATTCTATGAATTGCTTTAAGTTTCCTTCCACTTTGTGTTATGAGCTTGAGCAACTAATGGCTAAGTTTTGGTGGGGTCAGAAAAAGGAAGAGCACAAAATCTATTGGATGAGCTGGTCTAAGATGTGTGAGACCAAATAAGATGGGGTATGGGTTTTAAGGATCTTAACGTGTTTAATGATGCCATTTTGGCAAAGAATGGTTGGAGGATTATGCAAAATATAGATTCATTGTTACACAAGGTCTTTAAAGCTCGATACTTCCCTAATACTCACTTCTTGGATGCTGCACTGGGTTGTAACCCATCTTTTGTGTGGAGAGGCATTTGGGTGTGACGCCCCCAGATTTTGCTTGGGATTGAAAGGACATCTAAAGTGTCGAGACATGCAACACAAGGTTACCTGCCCCCGTTTATGACATATAAGATGCAATATTCCAATCATACATCTAGCATTATGTAATATTCACAGCGGATAATTTTTTTTTAGCAATACTATGCAACAAACTTATAATATCCCAAATAGATAAAATGTAATCCAAGCATACTTAACAAAATAAGCATCCACAATTTTAGTACAAGTCTCAGAAGGCTGTAATCTTAAAAACATTGGAGACTAGACTCCATATTTACATTACCAAAAATACACTATTGAGAAGTTTGTCGAGTAACTTGTGTAACTCGACTAACGAGGCTAGAATACTGTCCAAAAACTACCTATGGAAGCTGTAAGCTCCACGTCATGTCTGCGACGTCTAGTCAACCTCCTCCAGTCTACCAGTGTCTGCTCTCTGCTCTGATCCTGACACATCGCCTACCATTCAGGGGGAATGGTAGTTGGGACTACCACGGTGAGATTTGATTACTGATTGAGTTGAAATATTACATGTTTTAGCTATTTAAAACCAATGTATTTTAAATTCTTCGTGACACTATTATTGGTTTTAGATGAAAAAAATGATTAATAAGCATAAATACGAGTCGTGATTTTTAATTGATTGATATCATGTTTATGCTTAATTTTATAATTATGATTTAATGAGACAATATTTCCTCACATATATAGTCTATTTTTGATAATTTATTTTTGAGTGTTATTTGTTTCTTCTTATTTTCAGTTTAAATAAAATTCAAAAGAGATCCGGTTGGAACTTATGATCAAAAATGCATACTAATTGAGAGGAAGCTTGGCAGCTGAAAAAGAAGACACAAAATGAAGAATCAGTGGTTATTTTCTTCCTTTGATTATTCAAGATGCATGTGATTCATGGTTGAACAAAACTCACGGAGGCTTGAGATTTTGGTGGTGCAACATTAAAGCCATACAAAGGTGAAGGAAAGGAAAGGTGAAGAGAAGAGTTGAGTTGGAGTTGAGAAGTGTGAAGTTCGGTTGATTATTAGGTGGGGACGTGTGTGTTGTGCTGGAACTGATGAACGAGCAGTGTCTTGAGAGTCGGTGCATGAAAGAAAAAGAAGAAATAGAGATGGAAGAAGAGTTGACATGTGCTAAAAAAAAAAACAGAAAGGAAGTGAGGTGCCTTGGTGTTGTGCTGGAAAGTGATGAGAGGTGTCTTTGTATTTTACTGAAAAGTGAGGTGCAGGTGAGTGAAAGAAATTCTGGAAGTGAAAGAAGGCAGTGGTAGACGTGAAGGAATTTAATGGATTTGAGGTATCGGTGCATGAGTTTGGAGCTGGAGAGACGTGTGGAGAGAGGGACCAGTCGGTGGGTACAAGGTTGTGTAGATTCGGTGCATGATTTGCTGGATTTGTGCTGGAATGAGGGACCAACCGGTGGGTGCAAAAGTTGAAAGAAGAAAGGCTGAACGGTGGAATGAAAAGATAGGAGAGTGGATGAGTGTATATGAATTTTCAACAAAGTTAGTGGAAGAGAAAGGGGATTAAAGGTGGAAATTCATTGAATAAAGAAAAGGATCCGTGCTTGGTTTGAATTGAGGAAATTGATTGAATAAAATGATTCTTCAAGAGGCAGCTAGTGGAGTAGTCGGCTGGGATTAATTATTCAGTGCATGATTAGAGAGGGACCAACCGGTGGGTGCAAGATTAGAGAAAACAACCAATTAAATGATTCTTCAAGAGGCAGGTGGAGTTGTTCGGCTATTGATTTTTTGCTATAAAAAGAGGTAAGTTCAGAAGAGATGGAGGGAGACATGGAGAGAAGTAAAGGGGAGCAATCGGTGGGTGTAGAATGAAAGGGTTACGTAGGGGATAGAGAGGAGTTGAGGTCGGTTGAAGAGAGGGAGAGAGAGACGTGTAAAGAGTTTCCAGATTTTCTTTGGGGATTAATGTGAAAAGAAGTTGATGTGGGGGATGGATGTGTAGGCCGGCTGGAGTAATCTAATTGGATGGGATTTATTTTGGTGAAGAAAGGAACATGATGAGATTGATGCTTGAGTTTAACGTGGAGTTGAAGTGGTTGGAGTTTTATTTTTTGCTTCTTCATGTTTTTCGTTTGGCATCTGGTGGGGCTGCAGCTTCTTCTTGATGAATATCTTTTAATTTCAATTTCTGTTTTATCGTGAGCTTTATTCCTCTGTATCAATTGGATTTCAGATTTTGTTGTTTCTAAGTTATTGCTTAGTATTTCTTGTGTTAGTTATTTAATGGAGAATGCTTATGTGATTTCTATAGTATTTGTAATAAATATGTTTGGCTAAGTTTTCATACTAAGGTTAGAGGTGAAGTTTAATGATTTAAATATTGTTTCCGAATCCACGTAAAATCTATTTTGCGAGCTTGATCGATTGAAAGATTTTATTATTGGATATTTTGATTATCTATATATTTATCTTGATTCATTGTGATTTCCGAATACAGTGAATGCTTGAGGAATCCTTGTGGTATTCAAATAGATTTGTAGATGTTTTAATCATCAATCGTTCACGCTCAATCATAAGTGTCTGTTTTTCTCGATCTTAAATGCTAAATCTACCAGTTAAACGGAATCATTATTCTAGTTTAATTGAAGTAAATCGATCGGAAACAATATCATAAATTATTAGACGGATCCTCGAAACCTTAGTCTTTTTCCATTCATTTTATCAATCTTCATTTGATTGCACCTTTTTTTGTAATTTTGTTTCATTGTCTGAATTTATTTTCTTTATCACAAAAGTCAATCCCTGTGGATTCGATCCTGTAAGATACTACAACACCTGTATACTTGCAGGTAAAACTGCACTAGATTTTTGATTCATTAATTTGAGTCAAAGTTTAGTCGCAACAATTACAAATCTCAGTAAGTTAACAGAAAACTCCCACACAGGTTAATGATGCATACATGGCAATAAAAGCATGAATACATAATTAAATTCGTAAGTATGCATAACATAACTTGATATATAGCATGGCATAACTGACATAACCAGAACTGCAACATGAACTGAACTTGACTTGACATGACATGAACTTGAACTTAAAACATAATATGGACTAGCGACATAAGAAGAACGTAAACTTGAAACATAACATGGACTTGAAAGATAGCATGAACGTGAACATACATAACATAAATATGAACTTGAACTTAACATAAACTTGAGCATAACACGACATAAACGTGAACTTGAGACATAATGTAAATATGAATATAACATAACATGAACGTGAACTTGAACATAACATGTACATGAATATAACATAATATGAACGTGAACTTGAAACATAACGTGAACATAAATATAACATAACATGAACGTGAGCTTGAACATAACATGATATGAACATGAACTTGAAACTTAACGTGAACATGAACATAACATAATATGAACTTTATCTAAAACTTAGTCTTATCTCATGGGGCCACCATGATTGCTTATTCTTAACTTCTTGACATGAACTTGAAATCTAATTCAATAGATTTAATTAATAACGTGACCATATGGGTGCTACATAGGTCCCCTTGAGCCGTGTGTCTCTGCTGATTACCGCATCACAACATAGGTATCTACACAAGTTGTGAGTGCGTTAATACGTACTCCATAGTTGTTGTGGCCCCACGTATTCTACATGTCACAAGTGTTGTGTCTCACGTAGTGTATGCTCTATAGTTGTTGTGGTCCCATACTTCATGCTCCACAGTTGTTGTGACCCCATGAATTGTTTGTGCCACACTTGCTGTGAACACACACAAAATAAAATATGGCTCCATTGGCGTTAGTGCCCGGCGCGCTCTGGTGACCAACTAGTTAGGCCCCATTCACAACCTGTTGACTGTACTTCATCAACCCAGAAAATTTCACACCTATTTAGACACTCCAGCATGAACAAATGAGTTGCACTAGGATATTATCCTATCCTAGCACTTAGGGTCGTGATTGACATGAATAACTTAGCATGAACGTGATTTGAAACTTGACTTAACATAAACTTGATCTGACTTCTTTACTTAACACGACATACTTGCAAATGGTAAATATTACATGATATGACATACATGTAATATGTGTCATACTTAACATAGCATACTTATAACATATAGCAATACATGACATAATAAATTGTGTAACAGATAAATATTTGTGATAGAATAAATAATGCGTAACAGATAAACATGTAATGACATGGTGTGGCATGTCATATATGATAACATACATGCATAAATTGTAGTTCCCTTACCCATCATACATACACAGTAAACTGATAGTAAGTTAGAAGCTAACTTACCTCGATTGTTGTATTCTACGAGAATAAAGCGCGAAGCACGAGGAACTATAAGAGAGTATTCTAAAAGTTAAAAATTTAATTACTAACAATTAGAAATGTGTAAAAGAGATAACTTAGAGTAAAATTACCATTTTACCCTCTACATATGGAAAAATGACCATTTTACCTATAACTTAAGGATTTCACATCCTTACTCCAAAAATTTCTAAAATTTATATTCCTCATGTAAATTTTGTCCTAAAATCAAATATCAATTCAAAAAAATTTAAAACAAATCACAACTTTGGAAAATACACTATGGCCAAAATATCCATTGGCCATTTCTCTTAATTTTTATTGCAATTCCTTCCAACTTCAAAACTCATTCTTAACCCAAAATTTTGCAACAAGGATCTTCCTATCCTAATTTTAAAACTAAACTTAAAACATCCATTTAGAAAAAGCTAATAATCAACAGCAATGTTTTTTGTAAAAAGACCCAAATACTTGAATTATAAGCTTTGACCCTAAATCAAAACATCTCCAAGAATGCCAAAAATCAAATATTACTTCTAACATATTCATAACATCATCCTAAGATCAACCATGCTTTAAATCATCAAACTAACATCACAAAAATCACAAAATAACACTTGGAGTTTTTGGTTTTACACTTAGTCCAAAAACAGAAACTTTTTCCTCAACTAGCTTTGATAAATATATTGATCAATGGCTTAAGAAGGTGAGATCTTCAAAATAAAGTATCACATAGTTTAAAAAATGTGTCTTAAAGAATATCCAACCATAAAAATTAAAATCACATGGCTAAAACTCAACAAAACATGGATCTAATCCAAAAACATCAAATTTTAGGCCTAACCAAAATCCTCTTGTATAGAAAAATCATATATTTGAAACTAATACTAAATATCTTCAAAATAACACCCTAACATGAAAATAAGAGACTTGGGATCATCATATAAAAATATCAAAGCCTTTAGAGTAAGATCAAACCCTGAAATATTCAAACTTTTTCCAAACAAAAACTGTTTTTCTACTTCTAGTTTTCAAGTTTCTAGATCTAAGAAAATATATCAGCAAAAATTTTATTCATACAAAAAAACCTCAATGGAAACTCATAAAAATATTCTAACAACAATCCATAAAATTTTTGGACCAAGATATGTCCATTAGCTTGGTCAAAAACTCCAAAACATAACATACTCTCCAGTTTCAAGCCCAGAATGACCTTTCCATGGTTAAAAATACTTTTTACCAACCAAATGACCATGGAATGATACTAATAATATATCTACAGAAACTATACTCAAAGAGAAACAACTTTTGTGGAGTCATCATGTGAAAATACTTACAAAGGGTCAAAAAGCTCCACGAAAAAAGACCCATAAATCTGCCCTAGAGAGCTCTTTTGGGTTTCTCTCTAAGAACGGAGTGAAGAAGTGATTAAAGGGAAATAAGTGTGTCTTGCACCACTCTATACTTCTGGAGGGGGAAGATATGGACTTGAATGACCCTTGATTGGAGGTGGCTATGCGACATAAAGTGGAGAATAGTGAGGGGAAATGACTGCCTGCAGAAGCTGTGAGTTATGGAGGTTGATGAGGTGGATTTCTCCATCTCATCAAGGCATTATTGGGTGCAGCCAAGGTTAGTGGATGGTTTGCCATATGGGGGAGGAAACTTCCTCAAGAAGCCTTGCCAAGGTGGCCAAATTCGTGGGCCTTGGTTGGCCTCAACCAAGTGGACTTCAATTTGGAGTTTAAAGGGGGTTTTGTATAATTTGAGAAATTAATTGTATGTGGAAGTGATTTAATCAAGTGACTAAACACAATGCTAGAAATTAGATAAAAAAGGGTTTGAAGGCCAACTTTAGGATTTGGGGAAACCATTTAGGGCTTCGGTTTCAACCCAGCTTTTGAGGTTTCAATTGGATTCCAACCATTTAGGGTTTCACTAGGGTTGAAACCCTATTTGATCTTGCTCAATTTGGTGGATCAGATGAAAAAAAGTTTTGCATAGGTGGCATGATCTTGCACCTTAATTTCTTTCACAAATCCATCCAATGGTTTCTCTTTTGGCCAAGTGTCTAATACTATTCACTATGTGTGGCTAAGACCTGGCCAAGTGTCCAAATAAAACTTCTCTAACCTATTTTGGACATTCCACAATTTGATTTTGAAAACACCGCAATTTGTACGTTTATCGAGGTTACTATTCACTCCACAAAAATGCTTAATAAACTTAGCACTACAAAATCCTAAATATTGATATTAACCTACAGTGAAAATCGTTTACCAAAACTCAACCCTGAAGTAACCTTAAAAATAAATTCATAGTTTCGAACAGCCTTTCCGTCCGAAATTATGAAAATGGGTTATTGTGCCATAAAATCCTAAATATTCAACTGAGTCTAGTGACATAGACTATAACATATTCTAACACTTCTAACTACCTCAAACAATTAAAATCGTATTTTTGACACCACAGCGAGGGATAACACTGACTATGTTGACAGACTAAAACCTTTGCAATTAGTCGATTTCGTGAAAACTTATGGACTTTTCACAAGGTTCCTAAAGTCTATAGAAACTCCACTATTGAATTTCTAGTAGACTGTTATATCCTCCCCTCCTAAAGAAAAGATTTCCTCCACAAAATCGATGCAAGTACAAACATAAAACAGGCTCAATAGAAGATGTTGCTTACCAAAACTACTGTCCATCATTGGATGTATCGTCACTGATGGAGGTGCATCGATGTCCAATGGCTTGGCGTGTTGGGGTGAGTAGTAGAAAACATTGTCCTCTTAATCATAGACCACATTGTCGAAATGACCTTGGTTGGGGGCTGCATGAACTCTTCACTGTCATTTTTTGGCTCTTGATGCTCTACTAGCAAACGTCTGTGGTGAGTTGATGACATTGATGATCCTAACGTTGTAGGCTTAGTGTTGGCAACTGCGGCGTGCTCTTCTACTGCTCTACTAGACTCAGCTCTATCCCATGTTGTCATCGCTTTGAAGCTATCCCAATCTAACCACGTAGTCGAGTGAAGTGGCGGGTAACGTTCTTCATGAGGTAACGCCTTCCTCTCATAGTTCACACTATTCTTATCTATAACCATTGTATGGTTACTCAAAATAACTATCAGCAAAAAAAGAGAAAATTATAACACTTACGAAGGTTACTGCCTTAACAAGTTCTAGACTAACCTTCTAGGATACTGAATCATTGCTTAAATGAAATCACTATTTTCCTTACCTACTCAAAGAGTTATTCACCATAGATATATATATATATATACAGCTAAATTCTGCCATTCCTTAACTCTCCCACTCTAATCAAAATTGTACTAGAAAGCTTCAACAAAGTAGGTCAAGTCGTACCGGCATGCTCTCTAAATCTTAAACTTCAAGTATTCACCCAATTCAATTCGGAAGAATTTAATCCATACACAACTGAATTCACTTTCTCTATTTCCTCAAGGAATCCTATTTGCCTAGCACTAGCTTTTACTCCTTCATAATCACAATGAGTCGTTCCTCCTCCTTGGTGGTACCTTGATAAATGATCACCTATTAATCTAAACTCAAGACTTTATCTCTTATGATTGGCATAGCTCTTTTATCCATCGTGAGCTGCTTCTTATTCTGACTCTAACAAAAGGATGTGTTCATACTATTCACGTAAGTCCTCAAGACCAAGATTTTACTCTCCATATATTTGTTTCCAATATAAGGGCGATCTATGTTTCCACAAACATTGTGCTTCACAAAAAACCATTTAATTGCTACAAGATAAAACTACTATTATAAGTGAATCCTACTAAGGCCAACACTTTCCTCAAATACTTTACTCTTCCAAACACAAATTCCATTGCATCCTCATAATCAAAATAAAGTCCAAACACACAAAATACAATTCCTCAACCTTTAATACCCTTCCTCATACTACTGAAAGGTATACTATCTACACTGGTATGAACAATAATACTCCTAATGAGAATTGTTACTCTTATCAACTGGGTAACAATTCAGCTTTCAAACTAAACTCTCGTGCAAAACCACAATCACCAACAACAGGGACTCACTTAAATCCAACAGCGTACAAGTTACAAACCTCAATAACTTGTCATTACCCAAAATAATAGTATTGCACTAATACCATCAATTGCAATCCAATCAAAGTTAACTAAGCTTAACAATATAGAGGTCCTAGTAAAATACTAGTGATGAAGCCAGCTCTTTCAGTTCCTAGGGAGTCAGCATCTATTTCTCCCTGAGTGACAACTTACAATCTAATGGGCAGGTGCACTTGCTGCTGTTGCTGATGTCTAAACATGTCAGTTAGCACGAGTACAACTTCAACTAATCCTCCATCCATTGGGGGATTCTGATTTTCCTGATTGATATCTCTCTCAAAGTTCCAAGGTATCTTACCGCAAGTCATGTGTCACTTTTCGAAACACACGAGTATACGTATTACAACAATGTACTATCTCCCATACTTTGAGAAATTCAAGCCTAACAAAGACTAAGATTTCAAGCCTAATATTTGGTGCATTTCTTAAGGACATGTGGATTTATAACCTAGAGACGTATTGCTCTGATACCACCCTATGACGACCCCAGATTCCGTTTGGGATCCGACGGACATTCGAAGTGTCAGGATATGCAACACAAGATTACCTGCCCCCATTCATGACATATAAGATGCAATATTTCTAACATGCATCTAACATTATGCAATATTCATAGCGGATAATTTTTTTTTGAATAATACTACGCAATAAACTTATAATATCCCAAATAGGTAAATCATAATCCAAGTATACTTAACAAAAATAAACATCCACGATTTTAGCACGAGTCTCAGAAGATTGCAATCTCAAAAACATGGGAGGTCAGACTCCATATTTACATTACCAAAATACACTATTGAGAAAGTTCGTTGAGTAACTTGTGTAACTTGACTAATGAGGCTAGAATACTGTCCAAAAACTAACTATGGAAGCTGTAAGCTCTGAGTCGTGTCAGCGGTGTCTAGTCAACCTCCTTCAGTCTACCGATGTCTGCTCCCTGCTTTGATCCTGACACATCGCCTACCATTCGGGGGGAATAATAGTTGAGACTACCACAATGAGATTTGATTACAAATCTCATTAAGTTAACAGAAAACTCCCACATAGGTTAATGATGCATGCATTGCAGTACAAGCATGAATGCATAATTAAAGTCGTTAGTAAGCATAGCATAACTTGACATATAGCATAGCATAACTGACATAACCTGAATTGAAACGTGAACTAAACTTGACATAACATGACATGAACTTGAACTAATAATATAACAGGGGCTAGCAACATAACATGAACATGAACTTGAAACATAACATGGACTTGAATCATAGCATGAACGTGAGCATACATAAGATAAACATGAACTTGAATTCAACATAAACCTGTGACATAAACGTGAACTTGAGACATAATGTAAACATGAACATAACATGACATGAATGTGAACTTGAAACATAATGTGAACATGAACATAACATAACATGAATGTGAGCTTGAACATAACATGATATGAACATGAACTTGAAACTTAAAATGAACATGAACATAACATGTATGAGAACATTACCTAACATAACATGAACTTGATCTGAAACTTAGTCTTATCTCATGGGGTCACCATGATTGCTTATTCTTAACTTCTTGACATGAACTTGGAATCTTCTTCAGTAGACTAAATTAATAACGTGACCATATGGGTGCTACACAGGTCCTCTTGAGCCGTGTGTCCCTGCCAATTACCCCATCACAACATAGGTATCTAAACCAGCTGTGAGTGTGTTAATGCGTACTCCATAGTTGTTGTGGCCCCATGTATTCTACGTGTCACAATAGCTGTGTCTCACATAGTGTATGCTCCACAGTTGTTGTGGTCCCATGAATTGTTTGTCTCACGCTTGCTGTGAACACACGTAAAATAAAATATGGCTCCATCTGCATTAGTGACCGGTGCGCTTCGGTGACCACCTAGTTAGGCCCTATTCGCAACCTATTGACTATACTTCGTCAACCCAAGGAAATTCAAACCTATTTAGACACTCCAGAGTGAACAAAGAAGTTGCACTAGGATATTACCCCATCCTAGCACTTAGGGTCATGATTGACATGAATAACTTAGCATGAACGTAATCTGAAACTTGACTAAACATAAACCTGATCTGACTTCTTTACTTAACACGACATACTTGCAAATGGTAAATATTACATGATATGACATACATGTAACATGTGGCATACTTAACATGACATACTTATAACATATAGCAACATGTGACATAATAGATTGTGTAACAGATAAATATTCGTAACAGAATAAATCATGCATAACAGATAAACATGTAATGACGTGGCATGACATGACATATATGATAACATACATACATAAATTGTAGTTCCCTTACCCATCATACATACACAGTAAACTGATAGTAAGTTAGAAGCTAACTTACCTCGATTGTAGCTTTCTACGAGAATAAAGTGCGAAACACGAGGAACTATAAGAAGGTATTCTAAAAGTTAGAAATTTAATTACTAACAATTAAAAATGTGTAAAGGAGACAAATTAGAGTAAAATTACCATTTTACCATTTACATGTGCAAAAATGACCATTTTACCTATAACTTAAGGATTTCACATCCTTACTCCAAAAGTTTTCAACATTTACATTCCTCATATAAATTTTGTCGGAAACTCAAATACTTGAATCACAAGCTTTGACCCTAAATCAAAACATCTCTAAGAATTCCAAAAAATCAAATCTTACTTCTAACATATTCATAACATCATCCTAAGATCAACCATGCTTTAAATCATCAAACTAAAGTCACCAAAATCACAAAATAACACTCGGAGTTTTTGGTTTTACACTTTGTCCAAAGACAGAAACTTTTTCCTCAACTAGTTTTGATAAATATCTTGATCAATGGTTTGAGAATGTGAGATCTTCGAAATAAAGCATCACATGGTTTAACAAATGTGTCCTAAAGAATATCCAACCATAAAAATTAAAATCACATGGCTAAAATTCAATAGAACATGGATCTAACCCAAAAACATCAAATCTTAGGCCTAATCGAAATCCTCTTGCATAGAAAAAAATCATATATTTGAAACTAATACTAAATATCATCAAAATAATATCCTAACATGAAAATAAGAGACTTGGGATCATCATATAAAAATATCAAAGCCTTTAGAGTAAGATCAAACCACAAAATATTTAAACTTTCTCCTAACGAAGACTGTTTTTCTACTTCCAGTTTTCAAGTTTCTAGATCTAAGAAAATCTTTCATCAAAAACTTTATTCATGCAACAAAACTTCAGTGGAAACTAAGGGCTTCTTTCAGTATACAGTACAACCAGTACCCTCCCGCTGATCGCTAGAACAGGGGCGCGCACGGCTACCACCATGACCAACGTATTGGTCGTAGAGGCCCCATCCTCCTACAATGTCATATTAGGGTGGCCAATGCTAAACAACCTCAAGGCAGTTATATCTACCTACAACTTCAAGATGAAAATCCCAACCAATGCTGAGTAGGTGAGGCACGGGCAGAACTGGTCTTAGCACGGGAATGTTATGTACAGGAGTTAAGGAGCAATAAGAATGAGTTATTACGCTGTTGCAAATGGAGACGGGGATTGCACCCATAAGACCTCAGTACACCCTTACCGCCACCTTTGGCAGTTTCTCTGGAGAAAGGTGTGGAGGTCAAAGATGAACAGAAATTGCAGCAAGCTAAATCCAACGAACCATTGGAAATAGTAACACTGTATCCTGACCTCCCCAATGCCACCATGTGCATTGGGACTCATGTTCCCTTGGAGGATAGAGAAGCTCTAAAGCGATTGTTGATAGAGCACAAAGACATGTTTGCCTGGAGCCATGAGGAGATGCCTGAGATAGATAACAACGTTATCGAGCATCACCTATATGTAGACCCCTTGCACAAGACGGTACACAAGAAAAGAAGGTTGTTCAGCGCAGAGAAGTACACTGCCATCATGGACGAGGTGAAACTAGCCGCCGGATTCATAAAAAAAACCCATTATCTAGAGCGGTTGTTCAACGTCATCCTTATGAAGAAGGCAAATGGAAAATCAAGAATGTACATAGACTTCATTTTGGCGTCGTTGCTAGGGACTATTTATTTTCTATTACTTTTGATACCAACTAGTTCTAAGTTAATTTGAATTTTTTTTCTAAGTCTTGATTGTTAATTTTGTTTTTATTTTTCTTTTCAGGATTCCCGAGTTGTACATGAGACGTACTCAAAACTTGGATTTAGTACCTTTTGAGCCTGAAATTGAACGCACCCTTCATCATTTGAACAAGGAGAAGGAGGATTCCACAACTGAGAACGAAACAATGAAAGATCAACTTGGAAATAGGACTCTGGGAGATTATGCTGTCCCTTTGGTCACCGGAGCTACTTCTAGCATTAGACGGCCTGCCATTCAAGCCAATAACTTTGAGATAAAGCCAGTTATTCTACAAATGGTGGCTTCAACAGTGCAATTCAATGGCATGCTACATGATGATCCAAATGCTCACATAGCTAATTTTCTAGAGTTATGTGTTACTTTTAAACATAATGGGGTTTCTGATGATGCTATTAGATTGAGACTCTTTCCATTCTCCCTTCGAGACAAGGCAAAGGCATGGTTAAACTCACTTCCACTGTTAGCTATAACTACATGGGACTGACTTGGCTAAAATGTTTCTAGAAAAGTTCTTTCCCCTATCCAAAATCGTGAAAATGCGAAATGATATCACCACTTTTGTCCAATTTGATATGGAGTCACTTTATGAAGCTTGGGAGAGGTATAAAGAATTGCTTAGAAAGTGCCCACATCGTGGACTTCCTGTTTGGATTCAAGTGCAAACCTTCTACAATGGTTTGCAGTCTACAACACGTACAATGATTTGATGCAGCAGCAGGAGGGACTTTGATGAACAAATCACCGGAAAACACATATGAGTTGGTGGAGGAGATGGAAATCAACAATTATCAATGGCTAGTGGATCGAGTGACAATAAAAAGAACCGAGGGAGTTCATGAAATTGATTCTTTATCTGCTTTAGTTGCTCAAGTTACAGCTTTATCTAAGAAATTATACAATGTCAATGTGAGCTCCATTCAATCTACTAATGCAATTTGTGAATTTTGTGCAGGAAATCATATGAGGGTAGATGGTCAAGTGGGAAATCCATTCGCCAACAATAGTTCAGAGCAAGCAAACTTTGTGTCGAATTACCAACTACAAAGCAATCTTTATTCCAACACTTACCATCCAAGATGGCGAAACCACCCAAATTTCTCATGGAGCAACTCCCAAAATGTTGTCAAGCCTCCACCAGGTTTTCAAAATCAACAACAAGAGAAGAAACTGAATATCGAGGATGTAATGGCACAATTTATGGCCAAGGTGGATGCTAAATTTCAAGAACATGACATTGCTCTAAAGAACAATGAGAACACTATGTGGAGCATTGAAAGGACGCTCGGTCAATGAACAACATTTATGTCTGAAAGACCTTAAGGATCACTTTCAAGCACCGTAGAAAATAATCCGAAAGAGCAAGTGAAGGCCATTACTTTAAGAAGTGAAAGGGAGCTTAATTTAGAATAGAAAGAGAAAAATTCTGGAAAAGAAGAGATGATTGTGAGAGCCTCATCGCCCACCCCTCATCCTCTTGAGTCTTATTCTCTTACTTCTCATTATGTTCCTCCTATACCTTTTCCTCAAGGACTTCATAAACATAAGCTAGATAAACAATTTTCTTAGTTCATTGATGTTTTCAAAAAATTACATATTAACATTCCTTTTGCAGATGCCTTGTAACAAATGCCTAACTATGTGAAGTTCATGAAGGAGATTCTATCAAACAAGAGGAAATTAGGAGAGTATGAGACCGTGATGTTGACCGAAGAGTGAACCGCCATTTTGCAAAATAAGTTGCCACCAAAGCTTAAAGATCCAGGGAATTTTACTATTCCTTGCACCGTTGGAAACTCTTATTTCGAAAAAGCTTTGTGTGATTTAGGTGCTAGCATA
Organism: Carya illinoinensis; assembly: GCF_018687715.1. Lineage (NCBI taxonomy): Eukaryota > Viridiplantae > Streptophyta > Magnoliopsida > Fagales > Juglandaceae > Carya > Carya illinoinensis. The sequence continues at coordinate 25,020,743 of NC_056761.1, forward strand.
AATTTGATGCCCTTTTCCATTTTCAGGTAATTGGGGATAGGAGAGGTCAAGGCCACTACCGTTTCACTTCAATTAGTGGACCAATCCATCAAACGACCAAGAGGCATAGTAGAGGATGTTCTTGTTAAACTTGACAAGTTTATTTTCCCTGCAGATTTTATTTTTTTAGATATGGAGAAAGATAGAGAAACCCCAATTAGTCTTGATTGACCGTTCTTAGCCATGTTAAGAATTCTCATTGATGTATAACAAGGAAAACTAATACTACAGGTGCAAGATGAACAAGTTACATTCAATGTGTTTGAGGCAATGAAATATCCGTCAACAATCGATACATGCTTCAACATAGATGTGATTGATGAACTTGTGGTAGAAATTTTTGGAAAGAGTTATCCTAAGAAACCACTTGAGGCATGTCTTGTTCAATCCGACACGTCCGATTTCAAGAATTGCAAGATAAGCAATTGTGTACACTATTTGGAAGCATCTCCACCTTACTTGCCTAAAGGGAAGTTGGAAAACATAACATTGGGTGAAAGCACTACTCCACAAAGCCATCCATTATTGAGGCCCCTTCTTTAGAACTCAAACCTCTTCTTTCTCATCTTAAATATGCTTATTTACATGATTATTCTTTACATGTAATAATTTCTTCATCTTTGATAGGTCTTGAAGAAGAGAAGTTACTTCGAGTTTCGAGAGTTCACAAGCAAGCTTTGGGATGGACTATAGCCGACATTAAGGGAATGAGCCCTTCACTTTGCATGCACAAGATTTAATGGAAGAAAATTATAAGCCTACGATACAGCCACAAAGGAGACTTAATCCAAACTTGTAAAAAAGGAAGTTCTCAAATTGTTAGATGTCGGAATTATTTACCCTATTTCTGATAGCTCATGGGTAAGTTCCATGCAAGTAGTGCCCAAGAAGGGAGGAGTGACGTGGTAGAGAATGAAAATAATGAACTCATCCCAACAAGAACAGTCACGAGTTGGAGAGTGTGCATACACTACCACAAGCTCAATGATGCCACACGAAAAGATCACTTTCCACTTCCTTTCATTGATCAAATGTTGGAGTGGCTCACCAATCATGCTTATTATTGTTTCCTAGATAGATAATCGGGATACAATCAATCTAGATTTTACATACAAACAAAGGAAGAAATTCTTTTTGGAGGTCAAGCACTACTATTGGGAGGAACCTTTCCTCTATAAGCATTGTAGTGATCAAGTGACTAGGAGATGTGTACTTGGAAAGAGATGGAGTCAATCCTAAGACATTGCCATTCATTTTAGGTTGTTGGGCACCATTGAGTGAACAAATCGATAGCTAAAGTGCTCAAATAAGGTTTTTATTAGCCCACCATTTTTAAAGATACTTATACTTTTGTTTCTTCTTGTAATAAATGTCAAAGGAGTGGAAATATTTCCTAGAAAAATGAAATGCCATTAAATAATATACTTGTTGTTGAGCTATTTGATATTTATGGCCTAGATTTCATGGGGCCATTCCCTCATTCTTTCTCTAATCAATATATTTTAGTAGCTGTGGATTATGTTTCCAAATGGGTAGAGGTTGTGGTCCTCCCTACAAATGATTCTAAAGTTATGATGAACTTTTTGAGAAATTAGATATTCACTGTAACATCCCGATAGGAATTCAATAGTGAAATTTCTATAGACTATAGGAACCTCGTGAAAACTCTGTAAGTTTTCATGAATCGACTAATCGCAAAAGTTTTAGTTTGTCAACATAGTCAGTGTTATCACTCACTATGGTGCCAGAAATGCGATTTTAATTATTTGAAGTAGTTAGAAGTATTAGAATACGTTATGGTCTGCGCCACTAGACTTAGTTGATTATTTAGGATTTTATGGTGCAATAACTCATTTTCATAATTTCGGACGAAACGACTGTTTGAAACTGTACATTTATTTTTAGGGGCACTTCGGGGTTAAGTTTTGGTAAACGATTTTCAGTATTAAGTTTATTATGCATTTTTTCAGAGTAAATAGTAACCTCGATAAGTGTACTAAGTGCAGTGTTCGCAAAATTACAGTGTGGAATGTCCAAATTAGGTTAGAGAAGTTTTATTTGGACACTTGGCAAGATCTTAGCCACACATAGTGAAAGTATTATACATTTGGCATAAAGAGGAACCATTAGGCAGATTTGTGAAGGAAATCAAGGTGTGAGATCATTCTACCTAAGAAAAACCTTTTTTTATCTGATTAACAAAATTGAGCCAGATCAAAGAGGGTTTCAACCCTAGTGAAACCCTAAATGGTTGAAATCCAATTGAAACCCCAAAAGCTTGGTTGAAACCAAAACCCTAAACGATTTCCCCAAACCCTAAATTGGCCTTCAAACCCTTTTTGATCCAATTCCTAGCATTGTATTTAATCACTTGATTAAATCATTTCCACATGCTATTAACTTCTCAAATCCTTGTTATCCTATCATTATCCAACCTTTTAAACCTTGTAAATTTGATTGGGCCAACAAAATTTGGATTTGGGCTTGATAACATCTCAAACCATAACCAAACCCCTTTTAAACCCCAAATTGAAGCCCACGTGATTGAGGCCCACCAATGCCCACGAATTTGGCCACCTTGACAAAGCTTCTTGAAGAAGTTTCCTCCTCCACATGGCAGACCATCCACTTCCCTTGGCTGCACCTAATAGTGCCTTGAGGTGATGGAGACCCACCTCATCAACCTCCATACCTCACAGCTTCTGCAGGCAGTCCTTTCCCCTCACTATTCTCCACTTTATGTCACATAGCCACCTCAAATCAAGGTTTATTCAAGCCCAAATCTTCCCCCTCCAAAATTATAGAGAGGTGCAAGACACACTTGTTTCCCTTTAATCACTTCTTCACCCAGTTCTTAGAAAGAAACTCAAAAGAGCTCTCTCAGGCAAATTTGTGGGTCTTATTGCGTGGAGATTTTCGACCCTTTGTAAGTATTTTCACATGATGAATCCTTCATAAAAGTTGTTCCTATTTTGGTATAGTTTTCTTAGATATATTATTTGTATCATTCCATGGTCATTTTGTTGGTCAAAACTATTTTTAACCATGAAAATGTTATTCTGGGCGTGAAACTGGAGAGTATGTTATGTTTTGGAATTTTTGACCAAGCTGATGGACATATCTTGGTCCAAAAATTTTATGCAGTATTTTTAGCATATGTTTATGAGTTTCTATTGAGGTTCTGTTTCATGAATAAAGTTTTTTATGATAGATTTTCTCAGATCTAGAAACTTGAAAACTTGAAGCGGAAAAACAATTTTTGTTTGGAGAAAGTTTGAATATTTCAAGGTTTGCTCTTACTCTAAAGGCTTTGATATTTTTATATGATGATCCAAAATCTCTTATTTTCATGTTAGTATGTTATTGTGAGGATATTTAGTATTATTGTCAAAGATATGATTTTTCTATGCAAGAGGATTTCGGTTAGGCCTAAGATTTGATATTTTTGGATTAGATCCATGTTTTATTGATTTTTAGCCATGTGATTTTAAGTTTGATGGTTGGATATTCTTTAGGACACATTTTTAAACCATATGATGCTTTATTTCGAAGATCTCACCTTCTTAAGCCATTCATTAGGAGATTTATCAAAGCTAGTTGAGGAAAAAGTTTCTGTTTTTGGACAAAGTATAAAACTAAAAACTCCAAGTGTTATTTTGTGATTTTGGTGACTTTAGTTTGATGATTTAAAGCATGGTTGATCTTAGGATGATGTTATGAATATGTTAGAAGTAAGATTTGATTTTTTGGAATTCTTGGAGATGTTTTGATTTAAGGTCAAAACTTGTGATCCAAGTGTTTGGATCATTTTACAAAACGTTTGGTGTTGATTATTAGCCTTTTCTAAATGGATGTTTTAAGTATGGTTTTAAACTTAGGATAGGAAGATCCTTGTTGCAAAATTTTGGGTTAAGCATGAGTTTTGAAGTTGGAAAGAATTGCAACAAAAATCAAGAGAAATGGCCTATGGATGTTTTGGCCATAGTGTGTTTTCCATAGTTGTGATTTGCTTTAAATTTTTATGAGTTGATATTTGAGTTTAGGACAAAATTTACATGAGGAATGTAAATTTTAGAAATTTTTGGAGTTAGGATGTGAAATCCTTAAGTTAGGGGTAAAATGGTCATTTTTCCACATGTAAAGGGTAAAATGGTAATTTTACTCTAAGTTCTCTATTTTACACATTTCTAATTGTTAGTAATTAAATTTCTAACTTTTAGAATATCCTCTTATATTTCCTCGTATTTCGCACTTTATTTTCATTGAACACGACAAACGAGGTAAGTTAGCTTCTAACTTACTATCAGTTTATTGTGTAGGTATGATGGGTAAGGGAACTACAATTTATGTATGTATGTTATCATATATGCCATGCCATGCCACGTCATTAAATGTTTATATGTTATGCATGATTTATTTTGTCACGAATATTTATCTGTTACACAATCTATTCTATCACATATTGTTATATGTTATAAGTATGCCATATGTTACATGTATTTCATATCATGTAATATTCACTGTTTCAAATATTTCATGTTAAATATGATATCTGTTACATGTTAGGTCTTGTTACGAAATGTTTCCATCTCAAGTAAGTCATGTCTTTAGAGTTAAGTTCAAGTTCAGTTATGCAGATACTCCTAGCCTAATCATTCTAATTGTTAGGGTATCTTATTTAAAATACTTATGATGGAATCATTCTGATTGTCTGAGTATATCTAATGGAATATGTTGAGTGGAATCATTCTGATTGTTCACTATTCCTAATGAAACGACTGGCAGAATCATTTTAATTATCAGAATTCAAATCTAAGTTCATGTCAAGTAAAGTATTCAAATCAAGTTTATGTTAAGTCAAGTTTCAGATGACGTTCATGTTAAGTTATTCAATCACGACCCTAAGTGCTAGGATGGGGTAATATCCTAGTGGAACTCATTTGTTCATGTCGGAGTGTCTAAATAGGTGTGAAATTCTCTGGGTTGACGAAGTACAGTCAACAGGTTCCTCTTGGTAGGTTGGTAGAGGGATAAGTTTGAATTTGGTAAGCCCCATTGATCAGGAACGTCATTACATGGTGACCCTTACTTTTAAAATGACCAATAACGAGGCAGAGTATGAGGCACTGGTGGCAGGATTTTTGATAGCCACGATGCTGGGAATAACCAAGGTAGATGCAAAATTAGATTCCCACATGATGGTCAAACAAGTACTGGGCCTGTACACCAAAAAGGGCTAGAAGTTTAAGAAGTATTTGGCTCGAGTTTGGAAGTCATGCGATCGGTTCTCATACTTCAGCAATATCCCAAATACCTCAAGAAGGTAATGTAGTGGCAGACAAGCTGGCGTGCACAACATCGGGGATGGAGGAGGTACCCCTCTCGTGGCAAGTAGAGAAGAAGGTTATTGAAGTGCTAGCCATCGGGGAAGAAGTGGGCGCGATAGGCTCAAGTGTCCTCGAGTGGGTCGGCGAAGTGGTCAAGTACCTCAACGTGGGAAAACTCCCTGTAGGGAAAGAAGAGGTGAGAAGGGTAAGAAGAAAGGTGGCAAGGTTCATGCTCATCGATGGGGTCCTCTACAAGAGAGGCTTTGCAACCCCATTATTGCGATGCATCTCTCCACAGGAGGCACAATATGTCCTAGCTGAGATAGACGAGGGGGTATGTGGAAATGTGGAAACCATTCAGGCAGGAAGGCCCTAGCTAGGAAAGGGGTGAAAACTGGATACTATTGGCCTAACACACTAAGAGACACCCCAGAGCTCACCAAAAAATGCCTCAAGTTCCAAACCTATGTGCCAGCATTTCAGGCTCACACCCAAAGAACTAATGTCCATGGCCCCCCTTTGGCCATTCACCTAGTGAGGAGTGGATTTGGTCGGTCGGGCCTTTCCTACTTGGAAAGGGAGGCACGAGGCTCATGATTGTCCTAGTAGATTATTTCACCAAATGGATGAAAGTCGAGCTATTGGCAATAGTAACAAGTAAGGCAGTGTCTAGGTTTTTGTGGAAGAACATCATCTGCCAATACGGGATTCCACAAAGCATAGTCTCAGACAATGGGCACCAATTCAATTTAGACCACTATAGGAAGTGGTGTGCAGAGATGAAGATACAAGTTAAGTACTCCTCTCCAGGCCATCCACAAGCGAATGATCAAGCAGAGATGACAAACAAGGCGTTACTATCAATTCTGAAGAAGAAGCTCATAGAGAAGAAAGGAGAATGGGTAGAGGTCCTACTAGAAGTATTATGGGCCTACAAAAGCTGAGTAAGAACCCCAAGGGGGAGTTCGTATTCACATTGGCATATGGATGTGACGCTATACCTACAGTAGAAGTGGGGCTGCAAAGTTTCCGGACCCTTCATTTCTGGGTGCCCCAAAACAAAAGTTATGCCCATGACAGCACTTTACTATTTACTGCTTTTAAATCATTATTAATATGTTCGTTTATTATCCATTAGAACTCTATCATTTTCATTCAAGTATATTATGAATAAAGTGTTCTTTCCAACTCCATTGAACAAAGAACCCATGCTACGACTGCTCGCCACCATTAAACATCAATGCCAAGCCCCAAGCACTCACGATGCCATGTAAAAAGGGCATTGAGGTCATCAGGCACCGCCACCTTTAAACACCAATGTCAAGCCCCATGGACTTGCGGTGCCATGAAGAAAGGGCACGGTGGTCATTAGAGCCCGCCACCTTTAAACACCAATGTCAAGCCTTAAGGACTCGTGGTGCCATGTAAAAAGGGCGTGGAAGTCATCAGACCTCGCCACCCTTAAACACCAATGCTGAGTCCCAATGACCCACGGTGCCATGTGAAAAGGGCGTAGAGGTCACCAGACCCTGCCACCCATAAAAGTTGACCGTTAGCCTAAAATGGCCGGTGGTATAGTATAAGAAAGTCACAAAGACCAACGCCACTCTCCAGCTCAAAACTCCTCACCAACAGCAACAAAGGAATACCAAGAAAGTAGAAGGAAAAAGCAAAGATGCCAAGGCAGTAAGAAAATGCAAAAAAAATGTAACAGCCTACTAGAAATTCACTATTAGAATTTATATTGACTTTAGGAATCTCGTGAAAATTCCATAAGTTTTCACGAATTGACTAATCGCACAAGTTTTAATTTGTCAACATAGTCAGTGTTATCACTCACTATGGTGCCAGAAATGCAATTTTTATTATTTGAGGTAGTTAGAAGTGTCAAAATATGCTATGGTTTGTGTCACTAGACTCAGTTGATTATTTATGATTTTATGGCACAATAACTTATTTTCATAATTTCGGATGAAACGCCTGTTAGAAACAGTGAAATTATTTATAGGGGCACTTCGGGGTTGAGTAGTTTGATAAACGGTTTTCATTGTAGGTTAATATGAATATTTATGATTTTTTAGTACTAAGTTAATATGCATTTTTTGGGGTCAATAGTAACATCGATAAGCGTACTAAGTGCAGTGTTTTCAAAATCACAGCGTGGAATGTCCAAATTAGGTTAGAGAAGTTTTATTTGGATACTTGGCAAGATCTTAGCCACACATATTGAATAGTATTAGACACTTGGCACAAAGAGGAACCATTAGATGGATTTGTGAAGGAAATCAAGGTGTGAGATCATGCCACCTAAGCAAAACATTCTTTTCATCTGATCAACCAAATTGTCCCAGACCGAAGAGGGTTTCAACCCTAGCAAGTCCCTAAATGGTTGGAATCTAATTGAAACCCGAAAAGCTAGGTTGAAAACCAAAACCCTAAGCGGTTTCCCTAAACCCTAAAGTTGGCCTCCAAACCCCATTTGATCCGATTTCTAGCATTGTGTTTAATCACTTGATTAAATCACTTTCGCATGCTATTAATTCATAAAATCCTTGTTATAACATCATTATCCAACCTTTTAAATCCTGGAAATTTGATTGGGCCAAGAAAAATTAAATTTGGGCTTGATAGCATCTCAAACCCTAACCAAACCCACTTTACACCCCAAATTGAAGCCCACTTGATTGAGGCCCACCAAGGCCCACAAATTTGGGCACCTTGGCAAAGGTTCTTGAAGAAATTTACTTCTCCACATGGTAGACCATCCACTTCCCTTGGCTGCACCCAATAGTGCCTTGATGTGAAGGAGAAATCCACCTCATCAGCCTTCATACCTCACTACTTCTACAAGCAGTCATTTGCCCCTCACTATTCTCTACTTTATGTCACATAGCCACCTCCAATTAAGGGTCATTCAAGCCCATAACACCCCTCCTCCAGAAGTTCAAAGTCGTGCAAGACACATTTATTTCTCTTTTATCACTTTTTCACCCCGTTCTTAGAGAGAAACCCAAAAGCGCTCTCAGGCAGATTTCTGGGTCTTTCTGTGTGGAGATTTTCGACACTTTATAAGTATTTTCACATGATGACTCCTTCATTGAAGTTGTTTGTCTTTGAGTATAGTTTCTCTATATATATTATTAGAAAACAAAAATAAAATAAAATAAAATAAAATAAACAAAACAAATAAAGAAAAACATACCTGTGTGGTGTGGTCAAGGTTAATAGACCAGATCCACAAGTGGAATGTCTTCTACTTCTAGAACTTGCCTATCATTAATACTTTAAGGCATTGACCATTTATTTTAAAAATTAGACCATCCTTAGGATCCTCTATTTCTACCACCTGGTTTTCAAAAACATGTTTCACTACAAAGCGGCCAGTCCACCAAACCAATGTTTACCTGCTGGCTTGTAAAGTCTGTAATCATATAAGTGTACTCGGTCATTTGGCTTAAATGTCTTCCTAAAAATATTTTTATCATGAAACGCTTTCATTTTAACCTTATAGATTTTAGACTTAGGCAAAGGTTTCAATTTCACTCTTGGTGCTACTATACTTGAAGGAATATGTTTTTCACCTTTCTTAGGCAACACCTCAAATTTCGGTTTCCATGCTTGTGTTCCATAATCTTGAGTTTTATCAAAAATAGCACAAATATCAACAATATTAGATGAATCACTAATAGTATCAAACTCATAATTAACAAGGGAATATTCAAAGGGATCAGAATTATGAGTTATGTGAACTCCCTCATCTATGAGTGTGTCAATCATGTACGTTTGGTGACACTCATCATCTATAGGCTGTTTCCCAATATGGAACATGTTGACCACCATGGTCACATTTCCAAAAGATAGTTTCATCAACTCATTCCTACAATTTATAAGTGCATTAGCCGTAGCAAGAAATGGTCTGCCTAATATGAGAGGAACCTTAGAGTTAGACTCAACAACTGACTGAGTGTCCAAAATTAAGAAATCAACAGGATAATAAAACTTATCAATTTGGATCAAAACATCATCAACTATCCCTCTTGGTTTCTTAATTGAACAATTAGCCAATTGAAACACAACAAAAGTAGGCTTAATTTCACCTAAACCAAGCTGCAAATAAATAGAATAAGGCATCAAATTAACACTAACTCCTAAATCTAACAAAGCTTGACCAAACACAAGATTCCAATATACATGCAATCATTGGACAACTAGGATTCTTGTACTTAGGAGGAATTCACTGCTCAATTAAAGTACTAACTTGCTCTGTCAGATGTGATGACCCGCTTTCGCTTGTATTTTCGCTGAAATGGTTGCTTTTATTTTAATTAATATATTAGTTTATTTATTTTAATTTATTGCGTTTTAAAATTAGTTTTTAATTTAATTGATGTTGTGTTTTATTTCTTTTGGTTGTTTACGGTTTTTAATTTCGTTGCGGCGGTTTAGTGTTGTTTTCCCGGAATGAGGATTAGACCTCATATTCTTTCCCTACACCTCTTTTCCTTTCTTCCTTTTTCTTTTTTTCCTTTTTCTCTTTTTTTTCTTCTTTCTTTTTCCTTTCTTTTTCTCTTTTTTCTTTCTTTTCTTTTTTTTTCTTCCCCTTCCCGCGTCGACCCCCCGTCCCTCTCTCTCTCTCTCCTTCTCTCTCACGCCGGAGCTCTTCCTGCCCTCGACCTGCCACCGTCTGGCCACCGTGCAGCTCACCGCCCCCACCGGTCGACTCCCCTCCCTCCGGCGCACCTCCCCACCAATTCCCACCCCCATCTGGCCGGCCGTTTGGCCGGAAAATCCCTTTAAAGCCTGCACGAGTTGTGCTCCGATCCGCCACCGTCGCTCCACCTCCGGCCACCATTTCTTCACCACTTCATCACCGGTCCCTTGCCGTCCTAACCTACCTATTTTCGGCCTCCAACGACCACCGGAACAGCTCCCACGAGCTAGCTTTCCTTTTTGGGAAATCCGGTCTCTCTCCGGCGTTTTCGCCGTCACCCACGGCCAACCACCACTTCCAATAGCTTCACAATCATCTCTAGACCATTCCCTATCAATCCCAAGCCCTGGTTTGTCCCCGTTCAAAAGTGGGTATTTCACAACCCACGGCCACAGTGATTTTTCACTGTAACGTTGCTTTTTCTCCGCCGTTTGCAACGCCGAGTGTTTTCTAAAATTACCGTATAGCGTTGTAAGTATTTTCCAAACCCTATTTTCAGATTTAAATATATATTGCTCTTTCAATTATTTTATCTGCTGGTTGGTTGATTCCGGACTGAGTCCGAGGAGTTCGGGGGTCAGATGGATGGAGGACGGAGTTGCTTGTTTAATTGATATATGTTGGTTGTTTATTTTTGTGCATTGATATGGCATTTACATGGTGCATGCACGTGTGTTTTGTTTATTTGTGAAAAGCCTGTTTATTGGCGTAAGTGGACTTACGGGTGCGTGTGTATCACGACCCCAAGCCGGGATGGGGTATTATCCCGGTGGAGCTCCTCTGGTCACTCAGGAGCGGAATAAACTGAGTGATGTACCCTGGGTTGTCGCTGGGCGATGACGGGAGCGGGGGCTAGGGGTTGCTTGGCTACAAACGCATCGGGCGCGGAACTGGGCATCGCCCTATGCACCGACTCCGTGGCCCTTCACTGGTGAGGGCTAGAGGATGCTTGGCTAGGAACACGCAGGGCGTGGAACTGGGCATCGCTCGTTAGGTGTCACATGCGTAGTGGTACTCTACGGTGTGGCACTGGAGCCAGGGTGTGCGGATGACCCTTAGGGGAGGTCATGGTGCATACGGATAAAATGGTTTTTGGTTTGAGACGGTTATTGAGGCCAAATGTGACTTTTGGCGTGGTTTTTGGAAAATATGTGTTTTTGGGCCAAATGGGATTTTTGGCGTGTGTGGAAAAATCATGATTTATGGGATTTGTGCATCGGGCATACTTCATGCATTTTGTTTGAGTTCTATGTCTTTTTATCTGGTAGTGTTTGGGTTTTACTTACCTGCGGCACCATCTTTTGGTTCTGCAGCTTTTGGTGCAGGTTTTGAGGATGAGGAGGAGGAGGCTGAGGACGAGGATGCGGCTCCGCCGGGTTGCTGATGTTATGCTTTGTTTTTGGTTTAAAGCTATGTTAGTGTTTTGTAATATTTTATGTATGTTTTGAACAGCTTGTGTTACGTTAAGAAAAATTCTGGTACTTAGTTGTATGACTTTCATTATCCACTGCGTGTTTCTTCGTGCACATATGTTGCCTTTGCACACACTTGGCACCCGTCGTTAGGGTGGTGACCCGGGTTGTGACCATCCGGACGTCTCGATTTCCCAGTGTTCGTGCATGGGGATTTGGGGGCGTCACATCAGAAATGATGTCTTCTTAACATGGTGCTTCCTCTTAATAGTATACAAAATCTTTAAGAACTTTTGCATAAGTAGGAACTTGTTTAATAACATGCAAGAGGAAGGTTAATCTTTACCTACCTGAGGTTCTCCAAGATTTCATTACTAGAATCCAAAGTTGGTATGATTTTAAAGCTTGAGGAAATGGTATCTTAACTAGGCTCTTGATTACCTCTGTTTCTTTGGGTAGCTCAGCACCACTATTGCTTTGATCCTCTTCGACATCCTCTGATTTGTTCGTTGTTGGGATGTGTAATGACTTACCACTTCGTGTCACAATGGCATTCACCTCCTTCAAATCCTCTTGTGCCATGTGTTGACCACGGGGTGTGGACTGAGCTTGAGAAGGGAACTTACCTCACTCATTCACACTTAAAAAACTCACCATCTTAGATATATGGCTCTTTATCTGCTTATTTTCTTCAACAACCTACATAATCAAATAATCAAAGATTCAAACTTTTGATTAGTTTTACTTTGTACCTCAATAAAAAGCATGTAAAGTATCTTCTAAGGGGCTCTTAGAAGAAGATGATGCATGATACGGTGTAGGGTTAGCTCTAGGTGGCTATGCAGGTTGCTGGTTTTCAGATTTCCAATAGAAATTGTGGTGATTATGCCACTCAGGACTATAGGTATCAGAGAAAGGTGCAAAAGGCTTATTGTACATACCTAAGGCATTACATTGTTCCTCATACATTCCTCTCATCTCAGTAAATGTGGGGCACTCTTGAGCAAGGTGATCTTTTTTTAACAAGCTTATTGAGTTATTCTATGGCCTCATCAGGATCTTTCTGAAAGAGCTTACCATTACACATCATCTCTACAAATTGGCGCTCTCTAAGTGTAAGTCCCTCATAAAAATAACTAATTAAGTGCCAATTCTGATACCCATGGTGAGGACACATACTCAACAACTCCTTAAATCTATCCCAAGATTGATACAAAGTCTCACTATTCTTTTGTGCAAAGGTGGAGATTTACCTTTTTAAAGTGTTGGTCTTATGTTGGGGAAAGTATTTACTAAAGAAGACCTGAGTCATCTCATTCCATGACCCAATAGATCGTGGTCTTAGTGAGTATAGCCAACTCTTAGCTCTATCATTCAAAGAGAAATGAAAGAACTTAAGTCTCACAATGTCATCAATTGCATTTTAACTGTGAAAAGTCGCAACTACTTCCTCAAACTCTCTAATGTGCACATATGGATTTTCATTATCCAAGCTATGAAAAGTATGGAGTAACTGTATCATCCATGTTTTAAAATCCAGTTGGCGAGTATTAGCTGGAAACATGATGCATGATAGTGTAGCTGTGCATGTAGGGTGGAGGTAATCTTGAAGGGTCCTAGTGGGTTGATTTCCATGTTCACTCATTTCTTTTGAATTAGAAGAATTATCAAACAAATGATTAGAAAAATTAGACTCTGACTTTAACTCTAACACAGGTCTACAAGCAAATCGATCTAAGGTGTCTCTATACCTGTGAATGCAAGGTAGAGAAAATGCAACACTAAAAAAACTACAAAAAGAAAAATAAAATAAAATAAAGATGCAGCAAGCTAAATGAGGGAAAGAAGTTACTGTCTTTACAAACTACTGAAAAGAAAAACTATCTAGAAATTCTTCTACCGTCTCCCCAGCAACGGTACAAAATTTGCTTACACCCGAAGAATAACGTGATAGTTATATTTCGAGTGTCGATTCCATAGGTAGACAAATTAAAATAATAGCAGAAGAAATAAAGAAACTAAGAAAAAAATATTAAATGATCATTAGAGAACAAAGATTAATTTTAAATGTCGATTAAAGTGAAGCAAAGTGATTAATGGAAGAAATACTCAAATTTGACGAACAGTAGAGCAACGAAGATCCCTTACACAAATCCGATATTTTAATTATTCTTAATTCATTGAACAACTCAATTAGGAACTTAATTCCAAAAATTTCCAATCGGAAGGTATAGAATTATAAACCAAAAGTAAACCAAATGTAACCTTTTGAAAAATCATTCACCACTTTTTAAATATGTAAATTATTATTCCTATTGAGAAAATCCAATGACGACAATATATCAAAGAGTGATATTGCAGCAAAGAACTAAATCAATATAGATAAATAATTGATCCAAACATAATCAAAGAACTAATTCATTCAATAGAAAAAGTATGACTGAATCCCTAAACATAATAAATTTTATGATTATTAGGAGAAAAAAAATCAACAATGAATTGAGAATGATAAAACAAAAGAGTTTTAGTAATTGAAAATCAAATAATTCAATTAAAAATGAATTAAAAATACCATCTAACGCGCAAGTTCATCTCTAGCCCTACTAGAGAATTTAGTTACCCATGAATGTAATGGATAACAAAAATCTCAAGAGAGAAATCAAGTAAACAGCGGTCATGGATGTGACTTTATCCTCTATTCAAATCTGTCTATTGTGCCTCTCCTTCCCTTCTATTTCGTGCTAATGATATGCTTATATAGGGTAGGAAAGAAACCCCAATGTCTTCATAATTCCCGCATAAAAAAATGGCTAAATTTTAGGACTCATCTTGGTAGCCTTGTACATACTTCAAGAGTTCAAATTTGGAAATTCTTGTTCGAGATAAATTTATTTTTGTTTAAGATAGCTTTCCAACACATCAAGAATCACATCAATCTAATATGTGAGTAAAAAGTTACAATCAAAATACTAAAGTATATCTAGGTTGTCTCCTAGAGAATTTCAGACTTGGACTTCTTGTGGTTTCTGTTTGTGATTTATTTCTCTTTTTTTTCTTGTTCCAAATTGCTCTTAAACCACATGAGAGTCCTTCTTTGAATTTAACTAGGCTTTGACTTGCTCTTTTATAAACTCTGAAATTAAACATAAAAATCTGTTTAGGAGTATCCCAATGTAAATAGAAATTCAATTCAAGAATACAAATTAATTTCTATTATTTCTATTCACATTTTAGCATTTTAAATCAATAATAGGGTATTTAGACTGCACTTTCGCATACTCATCAGGTACCATTATTCATTTATCAGTCATGGCTATTACGTAGTTTCATACATTAAAACATTCATTTCTTTTCAGTCATTTCTTTCTTTCATTTAGACCTTTTCTTCTAATAGTTCATTTATGGAAAAACATCATTTAAAAGAATAAACTGAAACGTCATCTTTCATGCAGTTAAGTATTTTCATACCTTAACCTTCTTTTCATTTCTTTCATTTCCTTGAAATCAAATGTTTTTATTATCTTTTCTTAGTCCAGTGCATATGCATTTATTTTTGAAAAAGAGCATTTCATGTCATGCTACGTATAAGTCAGACATTAGTTATTTGAGAGAGCATGTATGAAAATCTCATGACTTAGAACCTACGTGCATGTATTACCTTATACATGATGACTTGCAAAATTTCATATTGCAGATTTTACAAGTTCGCTCGAGCAGAGGTTTTTGTCTGCTCGAGCGAATTCAGGCAGATTCAAACGCTCGACTGCCGCTCGACAGGGAGCTCGAGCGGGTTGCTGAAAAACAAAGATCGCTCGAGCAGAGACATTGGCCGCATGAGTGAAATCAGGCAGAGTTGAACGCTCGACGTGCGCTCGATAGGATGCTCGAGCGAAATCAGGCAGAGTCGAACGCTCGATGTGCGCTCGACACCCCGCTCGAGCAAACATCGTATTTTGACAGATTTAAGGTTTTCCGCCGTCACACCATATAAAAGGAATTTTTCACTCTACGGCCGCGACTTTTGACTGGAGAACACTTCTTGGGACAAAAAAACATAGCTAGAGGGATTCAAATCATCTGTTTTGGAGAGGGAATTCCAATTATTGCCTGTACGTTGGAATCATACATGAGCACGGACGGGAGAAAAGCGTTGAATCGTTCCCTTGAGCTTTTGAAGACGAGTTGCGACTGCAAGGAGGATTTTTTAGTGTTT